>NW_010393649.1:94136-119979 GCF_000710305.1 Buceros rhinoceros silvestris | reverse complement strand
CTGCTGAATATCTCCAGGGGATCATGCAACCCCTCCGGACATGCTGTTTCAGGGTTTGACCACTGTCACTGTGGATTTTTTGTTCTTAGCATCTAATCATAAATTCACATGTTTCAGGTTGTGTTTCTTGTCTCTCTTCATTTCAGCAACAAAGACACCATTTCAAATGAAAGTCAGACTTTTTTTCATGTCGGTGACTTCAAATGTTAGTCTGCTACTATTCGTTCTAGGGTGAATGTTTAACACTGGAGATAATTGGAATTTTCAAAGCTCCCATGAAAAGAACAGTTTCTAGGAAAAAAGGGAACAAGAATTCTATTAAATCCAGCTCCATAAATTCAGAAATGAAATATAAATTTCCTTTGAAGAAACAGGCTTGAAAAACTTTTCGATGTCTGGACAGAAAAACAAAAATCTTCAAAATGCTGAAGCTTTCATAACAAATCCACGTGTACCAGAAATGATAGTTCAAAACCAGACTGCATCAGGTACTGGCTTTGTTTTTTACTACAGTCATCTGCTTACTCAGTTTCATCTGTCACGAAACAACTGTCAGCTGAGAAAGGTCGCTGAAAATGGTTAATAACCAGTTTGGTTTGTCCAAGCAAATGGTCAGCTTTTTTTTTTCTCAGTAGAGAAAGCTGACAGTAAATATATGTTCTTTCTTCCATGTCTTATTAAAACATGCCTTTGATCCAGGTGACTCAACGGGTGTATGAGTTTTTACAAGTACACAAGGGCAAATGGACCATCTACATTTACTGATGCTGCAAAGAAGTTATTTATTCACGTCTGCTCAAAAATAATTATAGCCTTTTCAGATTAGATCAAGTTAATTCAAATGCTTTAATAATGCAAATGTTTTAGTGTCATGAATATATTTACCTATGCTTTAACAAAAGAGAAATAAATTAGTATCCTTTTGCAGACTCAGTGATTATAGTTGTAAAATTAAAAATTGCAGTGCCTGACCTTCAGTCATATATGTCTGGCAGAAATAAAAATTTAAACTGGCTTTTCTAATGACTATTCACAGCCTTAACTTTCCATGAAGTTTCTGTGTTGTAACCTAGAGATGGCTGGGGACAGTAAAACTAAGAATCTATGTGTATATATACCACTGTGTTATTAATTTCTTTCAAGAAATGTATGCATTTGGCAGAGCGCTTTGCAGGTGGAAAAGGACCACTGCTTATCAAATCTGTGAAAGGTGGAAGAATGACCTTCTGCACATCATCCACAAAACAGGAGGTGACTTGCTGAGAATAAAAGAGTTTCTGACAAACTAGGAAAACTATGAACGGCTGTTTTTGAGAGGGATAGAAGATTAATCTCTTACTGATGGATGCTGAGAAGCCTTCATTTAGAAATTTAAAAACTAAGCTGAAAAGATATAAATGACAAACCAAAGGGTCCCATACTGACTGCTGATTTTTTTTTTGTAAGTTGCCACCTGCTTTGAGTGTCATAATGAATGCAGGTGGGTATAAGTGACATATGCACTGTAACAGAAGGCAGAAATGCTAAACTCACCCACAGGCTGTAATAGTCCACAAAATGATTTGAGATGACCACCCAAAACTTCTCAATCTTCTAAGCATGTTTGGAAATGCCTGCTCTAAACAACACCTTCTAGTGCCCATTAACAGGTTGTCTAGTCTAGTTCATATATCCAGCATAACCTTGTAACATTTTCTGGGAGATTTCCTATGGATCTGCGTGCTAGAGATTGGTCTGTTTCTCCATCTAGGATATTTGCCTTGGTCTGTAGGGTTCTCGCAGTTAAAAAAGGAAAGCTAAAGGGAGAGTGTC
This sequence comes from Buceros rhinoceros silvestris, assembly GCF_000710305.1. NCBI lineage: Eukaryota > Metazoa > Chordata > Aves > Bucerotiformes > Bucerotidae > Buceros > Buceros rhinoceros. Next base: position 118,167 of record NW_010393649.1, on the reverse strand, counting down.
AAAGCACCGCTCTAGGCTTCCTCTTGTGTGTTGCCCTTCAGGCAAGCTCTGTCTGTGAGAGTTGGGTAGGGACTAGATATTTTCCAAAGCCAGGTTCTCCTTATTTCTTGTCTCCTTTCCCTTCTTGTGTTGGAGTAACTCACCTGGGACTAGATTTTCAAGCAAAATTCCCTTGATTTAGATAGTTGCTTGGACTCCCCAACCCACCTCCCAGGAAAGAGAAGGAACAAAACACACTGATTTTTCTCTGTTTAGCCCACCGTGCAAGTACCTAACAAAGCAGAGAAAATAAGACTTCCACAGTGAAGATTCCTATGCCAGAGATCTAGGACCACTCTTGGGATACAACTGGGAATTAGTGTTTTGACCTGAGATGTTAGACTAAAGTTTGAAGTTTAAAATTCAAAGGTCTCAGAAAAGGACTGCAGATGAAGGAACTGGCAAGTCCAGTTCTTCCCATCCTCTAGGAATAAGAAAGCTGGTGACATCCTTACAAGGCACAGAAATTCCCTCCTGCATGTGATGAATGTATTTCATACTGCTTTCTATCTACTAGTAGTCAAAACTACCACTTTATTAAACCCAGAGGCCTTAACAAGAGAAGAAAAAATGGATTCCAGCTGAGAGACGTGGATTTAAGAACAACATAGCATGTGCTAGCCAAGTCCAAATAACTAGTCCTGTAATGATCTGATGAATATGTTTCAGCTCCCTTGAGTTCTTTTTAATACTGCAGACAATGTATCTATCAGTCTCCAAACAGTAAATCGATTGAAGGTTTTGTCCATCCGGGTATCTTCATCTATGTAGAAGTAGAAAGTGATACGGGCCCAATAGGAGAAGGCTTCAAGTCCCTGGTGATCACTCCTTCACATGGAAGCACCACTGGATGAAATGGCAGCGCTGCAGAAGAAACAGGCTGGCCAAAGGTACTGGAAACTAATCAGTCACTTGGCAAAACAGAACTGGGGGTTGTATGCCAAGAGGAGCTGGAATTTATTTTTTAAGGGTTAAACACCGGTTCGTTTAGACAGGAGAAATGACAGAAAAAGAACAAGATGTGGAAGAAATAAACCCACCAGAGTAAAACTTGGAGGATTTTGACTAGTTCTTTAAACACACACCACAAGAAGCAAAAAATCCCCATGCCAAGCTGCTGAGGAAGGTAGGAAACTGAAGCAGGGAAAGGCATGTAAGCATTTTGCTTTTGTCTCATCTACTGTGAATTCTTTTGCAGGTTCACAGTTCAGAGTCAGTAGTATGAGATCTCTCTTTTCACATGGCCCTCTGGACTGAGCTTGCAGATTAGTCACTATATATGAAACCACTGGCAGCAAATCCCAGCTATTGCCAGAACTTCAGCTATATAGCACATGCACCCATGCACTCCCAGAGAGCATTCGCCCCGGTTGCCTCCTCTACCCTTTTCCAAAGTCCACGCTAGCAGCACTCATTCTTTCTCTACTAACAAAAAAGATTATAGTGGCTTTCCAGGGCACTCAAAGTAGTGGAAAACCACAGAGAAATAAATATTCTAATTCAGAAATATATGCCTCTGTATAACAAGATTAGTGAGGCTGAACTCCCTCTGTGGGTCACACACCAAGGACCAAGATACATCCTAGCCAACTCTTTTCTGACCCAAACCAGTGGCAATAGCACATATGGAAAGCTCAACACAGCTTCCAAGTAACACACCATTTCCCTCTCTACCTTTTCCCTGAAACAGTGGGGCTCTTCATTCAGCTGCTACAGTGTGATGCCAGGAGCATGTGCGGTACCAAAGCCATTGAGCTACAACAACAGGTAAGAATGAAGTGCCTTCTTGCTCCCCCTCTGGCATATCCATGACCATATATTCAAGTGTCAGAGTTGCCTGTCTTGTGGAAAAAATGAGAAACTAGAGGTTTGGGGCTTCTTCCATAATCCATCCAACCAGAACATGCTCATCATTATTGTCTCTGTGTTGCTCCTTCCGTTACTATAGAATTTATGTCCTTTTCAGAAATATGAAGCGGGGGGGAGTGGGGGGTGGGGGGGTGGAAGTAAACATAACAGTGACAAATGCCTTCTCAGCTGCCAGCATCATGAAAAAGGATTTAGCTGAGCAAACCTCAGCTTGTTTCTGGATTCACAGCACAGATGTAGAGTTACTGTAAGCTGTTTCAGAACCTGACACTGTTTAGATAGATGTGCACCAAGTATAATATACTTGCATTTATAATACGATCTACTTTTCTTACCTAATAAGTATGAACCACATCTCTGTGCTGTTAATACAGCCTGAAATTCAGATAATCCACTTAACTGTTAACGGATATATTTTAAAAATACAGCCACTTCCATTAAGATACTTCTTAGATCCCCACAGAAACTAGAGAGCATATCTGGAATGGTAATGGAAGAGAATAACTTTCTTCTGGAGTATCAGTTCAAATCCAGCCCAGACTGGTAGTAACCTGAAATTGTTATCTTCTAAAAGTTATCTAATCACTTTATTTCCTATGGACAAGTGCGCCCGTTAGAAACACGCAACAGCTGGCACAAATCTGCTTCTTGCTGGTATTCACAAGAGCAAGGCAGAGGAAAGTGTGTGGATGGAATTTAAATGATTCCTCCCTCGAGGTGGTCTCGCCAGCAAGGGTAGAGGCACTTTAATTGGAAAGGAAAACTTGAACTTTGTACTTAACAGGTGAATAAATGGAAGGCTTCAGTCTGCAGGACAGTCAGATTGGTAGCTTTCATAAACACTTGAATCAAATACCACATCTGAGTGGAAGAATTTAAGACGTAAATATCCAGGAGCCAGTGCCAAGCCCAGAAAACAGATTTGCACTGTTTTGGTTCTGTGCCTCAAAATATAACAATACATCACGATCTTGTTGCTTATAAAGATAGTTTTAAAAAAGATATAAAGGACCTCAAACCTTTATCCTGTGATCTGCCAATAAAATGGGGGGGTGGGGCGAGGAGGGAGGGGAGTGGGAAGATACTTTTAAAATGGCTTCTGTAAAAAATCAGATATTAATGTAGGAAGGATGTTAATTGGCCACTACCATTGCTGTCAACAGAAACTTCTCTCTGCTGAACATGAGCACTTTTCTGCAGTTGTAAACAGTCTACTCCTCTATCTACTGTGTTTACTTACTGATGAATTATGTCTATAAGACAATTTACAGGGATCTCAGAGTAACCACTGGACAGGTCATCGAAATCAAACTTGGACATTACTTAAGTTTATCCTGAACTATTTTTAACTTCAATAGTTGAGGCACGTTTATACCAGCATAATCTAAACACATGTTGAACCTCCTGAGCTTCAAATGAGGATATTGCTTTCTGGACTGGCTGTTCACTGCAAATGCTCTGACTTCAACAAGGTCAGCTGCTAGCATCAGGCTTCGCTGTCATCCATGGCGCCTCATGGCTCAGGAAGGAGAGCTGTTAGTCATGAACAGCTGGTGTAGACTAATGCATGTAGTCTATACTTCTGACTGTCAACATGTGAAGCAGCATCTGTAAGGAAGCATAAATTGTACAGTTGATTTGGTTTTGCATATCAAATATGTGCAGCATATTATTCACAGATTCCATTAATTAATCCTGATGAAATCATAATGAAAAGAGCATTAACACAAATAGGTTTGGATGAGATAAAATTTCAGACCTTCCTGACATACTCATTTGTCGCACATGCCATAATGAAGAACAGTCAACCACATTCCCCCTTGCTATACAAGCTTTAGCTTCTCCAAAGGTAAAACAGAAGGACAGCTTAAAAGCCCTGTTTTCTACAGGGAACAGCAGTGCTTTAAATGACACAGAACATCATACAAGCATTAGAGCTATTGTTTTCATAAAGCTATTCTGCTAGTGACTATTCGTAGCCACCTTTTGGCACGTGATTCTTTTCCCAAGCAGCCTTCCACTTTAGGTTTCCATAGACTACGGTTTGACTGAGTAGCTGGAAGAATTCATCCATGTACGATACGAAGTTTCATTATTCACTTTTTTATTAAGAGCATTCCTTACACGATATGTTCTGCAGCTGCAGTGCGCCCATTGTTCGCACTTCTTGACTAAGGAGGGTTCACCACAGAGAGATCACAGAATTGCGCAAAATTGCACCCTTTTTCAAAGGCTCAGAAGCTGGCAAGCAGTTGGACCTTCGTGAAGGTCTCCTGGACAGAAGGGTGAACTAGCACCTTTCCTGGGCTGGTCCCAAGCTAGTCATTGACTGCCATGGGAAGCCTTTGGGAGATCACCACAAGCCCCTACTTGCAAGGTTCGTATTTTCTGATGCCAAACACCAGGATTATACAAACAGAAATCACAAACCAGAGCAGAGCCAACTCATAAGACACACCTTTTAGCCAAATTGGGAACTATTGCATAATTTCTCACCCAGACTCTAATATCATACAATTAATCGATTCTTTCCTTCAGAGCGGTAGATAATTTTAAAATTACCCTTTTATCTTCTCTCTTTCAAACAAGACCATGTATTTCTATTTAAAATGTAACTGAGAATATCAAAATATACCTCAAGCTTCTCATATCTGCAGTTCTGATGCTGTAACACCTCCAGCTGACTGGGTAAACTGATGATCACGTCAGAAAAATTTTTCAGCACAAAATATAAAAGATGCAGTTTCATTATGCAAGGGTAGCACACTGCTTATTCCAGGAAGTTCTGCAGTCTTCTGGGGAAAAAAGAAATGTTGGAATAAAATACCCACCTTTGACTACTCTAGAAGACAGTCCCCTGTGGTCATTTTAAATGGCTATGAAGAGTTCTCCACTTTGCACTTTCTTAATATGTGCATGAACAGGAGACTTTTATCACAGTTTGTCTTTCATTTTCTTGTATATTTGTACTCATGGCTTGTGAAGGCCTAAAAATGAGTATGTATGATGCCCAAGTTATATCCATCTGTCACCAGCACCAAAAGCTGCTGCATTTCAAATCACTTCAGCATACTGCTTTCCCAGTGACTCAGACCTGACAGGGGTGTCCACCCCGAGGGTGAGAAAATGATTCAGTATTCATTAGCCTACCTTAATGCAGTCTCTCCTAAGGGGGAGAATAGCCAATCATGTGCCTTATCTGTGGCTGTTTCTGTGACTTATCCAGTGGGAACTGGCCTGCAATCAAGAACTTTACTGGAAACCTTTTGACAGGCAGTTATCTGCCAGTCTAGAGATAAAGCTGAGCTAAATACACACATGCTGATTTTAGACTTTGTCTTTCTTTCAAGAGCTCTCCGTGAAGTATTTGAACAAAATAAGTCAAACATACTGCTTAGATATGCATTTTTTTTCATAAATCAGAGATCTTCTGTTTTCTAATGTGATCTTGTTTGGGGTTTTTGGGAAAAATTATTGAAAGAATGACACTGCTCTTAGTACATTACTTCAGAGATGCGTGCCTCAACTGTGCAGGATTTCATGATAGTGTTGTAATGTAACATTAAAGTATTAAACACTTCGACCCTTCTGGGTCAAAACTGAATTTTTTCTTTTGTGAAGGTGGGAAAACAGATTCTGCTTAACTAAAGAACAGAGAGAGAGACAGGTCTGATTCCAGCACACTCTTCTCAAATAAACCTGAAATTGAAACATTTTGAAGCTCCCTGCATCAAGAGACAATCTAAACTGCTTTCCAAGGGTGGCTGATTTAATAACAAGACATGAAGAGGAGGAATAGAGTGACAGACCTGTCAGTCTACCTATATAAATTCTTCTTTCTAGTCTCTGTGCTGAGGTTTCTTTGTGAAACTTTTCTTGTGTTTGTGGGGGAGAAGGGGAGAAGAGAGAAGGCAATAACCCAGTTTTTGTTCTGCTCTGTTTTGCTTTGCTTTAAAGAGACTCCCAAATATGATCTTTTCTTCCAACCTGGGATATGCTGTAATTTCTGAAATATGTTCACAACAAACATTCTGAATCTCGGTAGATTTTCCCTTGTACCTTTACAGAGCCCTTAATTCAGTCAATATAAGACACTTAGTTTCAGTTCAGAGAAGGAAGGACCTAATGCCTCAGCCCACGATGAGAGAGAAATGAGAAGGATGAATCCAGAAGAAGAATAATTTTTAAGTGTTCTTTGGCCTTATGTGAATGTAAATTCAGAGAGAGGGAAAAAAAATCACTTATTTTTCTTGCCTGAGGATCAAATTATTGGACTCCCAGGGAAGCTAGATAGGTTTAGAAGATTCAGGCACTTTCAAATACCTAGTCAATTTACAGATAGCAGTTTTCCATATAATCCCTTGATTGAAGAATGAATGAATCTGACAGCCAGCATCTCGGTAAGGTAAGGACTCAGAGCGATATTTTTTTTTCCCAAAGTCAAATCAGTGCCATTTTTTTTAGGAAAAGTACCCCTATTTGAACTCAGTTTTCTGAGTTGCTTCTGACTCCAAGAGATAAAAAGAGAGGAAGCAGCCCATAATTAATATGAGCATAAACATGTCTTGATTTGTTTTTGTATCTGTCCCTTCTGTCAACTCCAAGCACTATCAGATGGAGCTGGCATTATCTATAATTCTCAAAAAATTTTTGATGTCTACAGGCCATGTAAGTTGTGAGATACTTTTCAATATCCTTTTCTTAAATTCAGCAAAGATTCTTGACCCTAGCTCAAGAGTTATATGTTTATTTTCGTTTTGGCTTTGATGTTTCTTTGGTCTCTAAGAGGAACCCATGAAATAAAAACCAGAGCACTGAAGGCTAATGAAGGTATTCAGCCCAGACGTGTGCACCCTACTAATTCTATGTCTTTTGAATCAGTTTTTCTGTTACTAGGTGCCTCACATTCAAAGTCACTTAGGCTGTTTCCTTTTAACCGATAAAATCTGTGTTTTAAATAGCTGTCTTGATATGTGTGTGTGGGTAAAGTAACTTTCGATATCGTATCATATGGAGAAATGGGACTTCCCAATGTACAGCAACCATTGCAAAATTCAGCACTCACGTTAAAAGGTCTAGTGAAACTCCTTGAAGCCTTGGTTCTGAAAAGCAAGCTTTAAAAATTCTTATTTAGCAGAAGTTTACTTCTCTGTACAAGCAATAGGTGATTTGTATGCACCCGCATGTACCATTTTTAAGATTGCCAGACAGAGCCAGTAATAATGATTTGTATGTCTGTTATGTATTGGTATTTTTGATCCTTCTGCTTTTCAGATAAGCAGATGGGAAATGGATCAATGCTGTGAAAGCTGTGTGGAAGCATATGGAAACATAAATAAAGCGGTGTAAAACAATGTGTTTAGCTAGGCTCCAGTTTTAACTCCTGCAAGCACTACAGCAAAAAGATTGGTAACATTTACTGATTCAGGCTACAAAGGCAATAGTCAGTCCATCAACTAAGATGAACTACATAGGACTGGGATTTTTATTTAACATAAAAAATATTTAATTGTCAACAATTAAAGTCCTAATAATATTTGAGTCAAAACCCCAAAGCTGAGAAACACCAAAGTACTTTTATGCATTGCTGTATGTCTTGTCTTGTTTATATTTAAGTGCAAACAGTGCCTTTGATTTTGAAAACTGGTTGAGAACTGAGTCTGTTAGAGTGCTTCTTATGTTTATTTCATCTTAGCATGACAGAAAGTTTTGCATACTTGATTTTGCAACCCATACAGTAGCTGTTATGCAGTATTTTTCACAAATGCTTTCTATCACTAATTTTGTATGAAAGTTGCTCACACAACATTACAGAAATATTTTGAAGCTGCTGGTACTGCAAAGTCGATCTTGAGCAAGAAGCAACAACTGAATTTTTCCTGCTTGACTTTCACTGATTTGGAGAGTTTTTTATTTTTTACCTGGGATTTTGATATTTTGCTTTGTTTTGTTTCTTTTTTAACCTGACAGGAGCAAACCAGACTGCTCATTCTACCAACACATGAGTGCTGGGATGGAAGAGAGAATTTCAGGAAGATTTTTGAAGTGACCTCAAACTGACCCTCACTTTTGTATGTGGGAATTAATTAAACACATGAGCTTTTCCCTATGTTACCATTTTTTTGTTGTTGTAGTGGTTCAGAATGGAAGTAATTATTTTGGTGAATACTGTCTACTTGCTGGACTTCTTCTAATGTCCAGTCAAGATAGCACAATAATATGGATACTCACCCATATCTATTAACTTAGAGTCACACTTCTTATCCTCCAAGCAAGTGGATTTGTCTACAATACTTGCCACAAATTTTTGCTAAGTCTTTCAAAAGATCTGATTTTTTCATGGTTTTGGTGCTTCTTCGTGAAAGAAGGTACCATTCCAAAGTTTACTGAGAAGTAAAGAACTGTCCGATGTGATACATCTCCTCTCTTCTTGTGAATACATGTATTTAAATCCAAACAACTTCCCTTTCATATTTCACTCAATCCTCCCTCTCATCACCTGACTTTCTACCCAGTCTGTCTGTTTGTATAAAATATTGAGGTGGCCCACAGAGACTTAGAAGTTCCTACAATTCTGCAATACGTTTTATGTATTCAACATTCATGAAAACTAGTTTATCAAGATTCAACTCTCTTTGCTTTGAACACTTCCATTCCAGCTGCTTAAGACAATGCAGTTTAATTCTATCGGTCACAGACAGAAGATGTAAAGTGATTTTGTCATCTAAAAGCTGTGAAGGTCAGAAGACCTGTCTGTATTTGAGTTAATGTAAAAACAATTTGGTAGTTTAACTCCAGCCAGTAACCAAGCACCATGCAGCCCCTCTCTCACTCCTCCCCACCATGGGGTGGCGAGGAGAATCAAAAAGAAAAAAAGTAAAACCCATGGATTGAGATAAAACCAGTTTAATAATTGAAATAAAATAAAATAATAATAATTACTACTACTAATAATATGAAATAATGAAAAGGAATATAACCAACCCCCCCCAAACAAACAAACAAACAAACAAAAGATAAACAGAGCCCGAGAAAAGACAAGTGATGCACAATGCACTTGCTCACTACCTGCAGACTGATGCTCAGTCAGTCCCCAAGCAACAATCAGCATCTCCTGGCTAACTCCCCCTGATTTAGACACTGAGCAAGATGTCCTACAGTATGGAATATCCCTTGGGCTAGTTCAGGTGAGCTGTTCTGACTATGTTCCCTCCCAGCTCTTTGTGCACCTCCTCACTGGCAGAACATGGAAAACTGAAAAATCTTTGGCTTAGGATAGCCACTACTTAGCAACACTAGAACATCCGTGTGTTATCAACATTATTCTCATACTAAATCCAAAACACAGCACTGCACCAGTTGCTAGGAAGAAAATTAACACTGTCCTAGCCGAAATCAGGACAGATGTTGAAAGTAAAGCCAGAGATGTACAAATAATGTTACCGTAGGCACTTCTTTTTGTCAAAAGAGAAGCATAAAGACAAATACTACTTGACCCAAACACTTCTTTTAAGATAGAAAAATAGTAAATTAAAAAGAAAAACAGGCAAATAAAAAAGTATATTCACAACAGATTGCAAGATATCCTCTGAGTCCTCTAATCTTACTTCATTAGTTTTAGTAGTAGCAATTGTTATCTTGCAACTCATGTGAAATACTTTCCTGTGTGCAACCGCATCAGCCCTAACTAACAGGTTTCTGAAGGATATTTCTACATAAAAACGAAAGGGACGAAACCACTGATGCACCATTACTCTAACTTTACATTATGAAGGATATTCAGTTTTCCCTGTGGATGAGTTCCTTCTTGGAGAAGGAAGTTCTGGAATATGCATTAGGCTGCAGATTGAAAAGGACCAGTTTAGAGTATATTCATTACATTACATTTCCCATAGTTCTATATATAAATTTAAATAGCTATCAGGGACTCTTTTAGTTACTTGTAACATCTTCATGACTGTTTATAAAAACATTTGGCTTTCAGAATTTGACAGATACTTGATAAGCTTTTCCACTTCCTCTTTACAAGAGTTTAATTTCCTTTATTAATTTGATTGCTTGTACTTCCAAACTTTCAAAACCTATCCTCTTAAAAATGGGTTTGCAAAAGCAAAAAACAATCACTTCAGCAAATTTTGAATTATCTTGATGGCGTGTAAATGTACATCTTTCAAGACTAAAACCAAAATATGTCTTTGCCATTAGGTATTCTGTTTGGTGCCTAAATATTAAGGGTTCACCTGCAGCTATAGCTCAGAATTACAAGTGCCTATCAGCAGCAATTTGGTCTTTATAAAACAGGAAATTCAGAGTCAAGTCACCTGACACAACTTGACAAACTTGCAGGGTATAATACAAATGAGAGGGATCCTCTCATTTCAAGTAGTAGCAGCCTTTGAACACTGTGAAGGCTAAAAAGTTTGGATACACTTGACTGAGAAAAACAGTTCTTTCACAGTAATTCAATCTCTTTGCTGAGAGGTACAAAAAGGATGAAAAAAAGATCTTAACACAGTGAATGAAAGTGTTCTGGATACACGCAGGTTTTTTTGCATTTTGGATTATTAATTCTTTACGATAGTGACAGAATATCCTAATAAATACTAAGAAAACACAAGGCTGCCATATCATTCAGTGGTAAATAGCATATCACGGTGACATAAACATAAACGTACTGGTTCTCTTAATTTTCATTTGCTATGGTTACTGTTGGTAAAATAGGGGAAGCATAAACAAACTGGTAATTTCATATTAATAGAGTTAGAGCTGAGGTTACACTGTGTGCTTTCATTCCCCATGGTAACCATGAATAGAATGTACAACATTTTATTTTAAATGGAATTAATAGGATTAAGAACCTGAATTAGGAACCAAGAGTTACAGTTTATTGATCTATCAATACCATCTCTGTCATAAAAATGAGTCATTGTTCTGTGATTAGGTGAAGGCAAGATAGGATGTGTGCATGGGTATTCTATCTTCATTAAATCAGTTTTTAATATGTAACTTCTACGTACTGTAGAGTCTGATTGTCTTTTAAGAGGCATTTCCATTTCTATGAATTTGGATCTTGTACAACCCAGACTGTAGCCTGCAGAGATCCAGAATAAAGGCTGGGAACAGCAGCTTAAAAACCAAACCCTTAAAAAGAGTTTGAATTCAGGCCGTGATCCACTGAAATTTGTGATCCTTAATGACTCTTTTATGCAGAATCCTTTTTTTAATCTAAATTTTGCTACTGTTTTTTTTTACAGCAAGAAGATTCAGATTTTTCTTTTTTCTCAACTGCAGAACAAAAGACCTACCATCACATTTATTGTATAATTTTAATTAATGATATAGCTAAAATGTGTATGGATAAATAAACTAGAAATAATTACAAAGTCTCCTTTCTTTAGGTACGTCCTTCCTTCCACAGTCATCTTCCCACATTTGACTCCTTTTTCAAGATTTACATGCTGCTCTTTTACTATGATGACTGGCTGTAAATAGAGTAGATCACAGTGTTACTTTCAAAAAATATCACCTGTCTTGCTGACTTATCACTCTCAATTTTTTCTTTCTATGGAGATGTTTGAATGTAGTGTTACTGATCTACATGAAGGAAAACGCTTTGGAGGTGGTAGCTAATGTTGGAGTCACAGCCACCACGTCAGAGAGCGCAGGGAACATGGAGTTAAGCACCTGCTTATTTGACAGGAATGGTTTCCATCTATTTTCAGTTCACTTTGAGTGCCAGCCATCATAGTCTAACCTTGCTATCACAGTTACTGATGGTGTTCCCACTCTCCTCCCAGACTGATGCTGACTCTGCTGCTCTCAGCCAGGACTCATTCTGCTAGGAGGAGTGGGAGACATTCAGATCTCCTCAGCTGTGGGATAGACATGCCCCATGGTGCCCGTAGGACACCACTGAGACAGACAGATGTCCGATGCCTGCTCCCGTATTAACTGCAAGAGCTCTTACTGCTGACACAGAATCCACCTTTGAGCCAGACTCCCTGCACTGTAGCAGACACGTGACCAAGACGACTGGCTGTACAAACCTTTCACATAGACCCAGTGTGCTCCTTGCATCTAGCTGAGCTACCTAAGCACATCTTATACCAGTGGAGAAGCAAAAGAGGCTGTTTTCCAAGCCTGATGTTTACAGAAAGGAGTTCTGGTTTTTCTGCATGCTGGGGAATCCACCTATCCCAGGGCACATTGCCCAGCTAAAAACACAAAGCTACACTAACAGGACCTAGAAATGGTTGGGAGTAGGTGGCTGCACAGCGAAATGTGCTGGTGTAACACTTGAGAGTGTGCTAACTGCAGGGCCTGACTGACACCTCAAGCAGATTGGATTATATCAGAGGACATAAACAGTACCCGCTTTCTTGTACAGTGCAAAAATAGCGACAAGCAGTGGTGCCAGCTATCTAGCTCATCAACATTATTTATGAACACCCTTCTCTCCCCTACTAATTTTTCCCTGACAGCAAGTGATTGTGCAAATGTAAAGTTTGAATAGATAGTCACACTAAGATAAAAGTTAAGAAATTGTTTCCTACCTCCCTGTTACAGTCCTACTTTGGAATTTGCAGATGACACCAAGTTACATGGGACTGTTGATTTGCTTGAAGGTAGGGAGGGTCTACAGAGGGATCTGGACAGGCTGGATCAATGGACCAAGGCCAGTTTTACGAGGGTCAACAAGGTATCCTGCACTTGGGTCAAAACAATCCCATGCAATGTTACAGGCTTAGGGAAAACTGTCTGGAAAGATGCTTAGTGGAAAAGGACCTGGGAATACTGGGACATAGCCTGCTGAATGTGAGCCAGCAGTGTGCCCAGGTGGCCAAGGCAAACAACAGCATGCTGGCTTGTATCAGAAGTAGTGTGACTAGCAGGAGTAGGGGAGTGATTGTTCCCCTGTACTACCCCTGCACTGGTAAGGTTGCATCTTGAGTACTGTGTCCAGTTTTGGGCTCCTCACTACAAAAATGTCCAGAGAAGGGCAATGAAGCTGGTGAAGGATCTAGAACACAAGTATTATGGGAAGTGACAAAGAAAACTGGGGTTGTTTAGCCTGGAGAAAAGGAGGCTGAGGGGTGACCTTATTACTCTCTACAACTACCTGAAAGGAGGTTGTAGGGAGGTGGGTGTCTGTTTTCCCAACTAACAAGTGATAGAACAAGAGGAAATGGCCTCAAGTTAAGCCAGGGGAGGTTTAGGCTGGATATTAGGAAAAAATTCTGTACAGAGAGGCTTGTAAAGCATTGTAACAGGCTGTCCAGGTAAGCGGTGGAGTTACCATCCCTGGAGGGATTTAAAAGATGTGTTAGATGTGGTGCTTAGGGATGTGGTTTAGTGATGACCTGGCACTGCTGGGTTAAAGGTTGGCCTCCATGATCTTGAAGGTCTCTTTCAACCAAAATGATTCTGTGATTCTGTAATCTAGTCCTCCTTCTAGAAAGGGAATGTGCCATGCTGTGCTTAAACTGTCTCTAAAAACATAATACCTATTGTTTGGCCGAATTATCACAAAAGAAGATTCATCCAACTGTGATATTTTTCTTTCCAACTTCACCTTTACCATTGTCCTAGTTCCTTCATTTACTTTCACAAGGGGTCTAAAGTTTGTTACATCCAAAGCAAGAAAGGCCCACCAACCTCAGCAAGAAAAAATAATTATTAACAGTATGCTGCATCCTTGGTATTTATAACTCTTTCTCCAAAAGCACATGACCCCCTTTGTTCTTACAAAGCCTGATTATTTTCTTGACATTTTAAACTTCGAGTATGGCTGCATTCCACCTTATTTTGCTCAAGGATAGAAGGGCTAAACAAATTTTTAGAATGGTTTTAATGGCATCTTTTTGTAATATCATAGTCTTTGATCTTTTTTTTTTTTTCCTTCAGAAGAAAAATAAAAAAGCCTCCAGGCTTTCTGTGTTCCAATTTGTATATTGTATAAACATATGTTTACAAAACTTTCCTCTCATAATCTATGAAAATATTTATGTGTTTCACTTTCCTATAGAAAGCAATCTTTTATTGGATCTAGTAGGTATAACTTACAGTACTAGCAGAACGTGAAATTATTCAAAGCCTCAATTTTGAATTAACTGGGAAAGCAAAGATGAAGTCCTGGTTCCAAGGAAATCCTTAGAAGCCTACAAACTGGGTTTAGACATCAGATTTTATTTTAAAACTTGGTATTCATATGTAGATGAAATCAATATGCTAGGGTGGAGCCTCACATCATATTGCTGTCCTCATCGTCTGCTTGTATTACCCAAGAGCCCTGGAATCTCCATTCTAGGTTAATCAGTGTGTAAAAACCAGATGTCCCCTGCTTCGAAGGGTGGCTGCAAACAGGATACTACAAAGAAACAAGAAAATATTGCTCAACAGGAGACATGGCAGTATCAGCACAACAGCAACAGATGAATGCCATACCAGTACAAGAACTTGGAGGAGGACAGTAAGTTAGAAATGGTTATGAAGAACATCTCCAAAGAGGAAGGGGCAATACATGGGCGAAGACAGAGGTTTGAAAGTGTTGTGTGTGCAGAATTTGTGTCAAATGAACAAGAAAAGCAGAGTCCAGAAAAAAAGTCAGTGAAGATACTCTCCAAACTTTATGAAGCTTAATAGAGATCAAATATAAATTAGAATGGAGTTCAGCACTTCTTGTTTTACTCAAGTGATACAATTTCTGATCATCATCAATACTGAGATACTCAATTATAAGAGATCATGATCAGGATGACAGAATGACTGAAGTTTGAAGGGACCTCTGGAGGTTATCTGGTCCAAGACTCCTGGTCAAGCGGGCTACCAAGAGCTATTTGCCCAAGAACATCTCCAGATGGCTTCTGAATATCTCCGAGGATGGAGACTCTGCAATTTCTCCAGACAACCTGTGCCAATGTTTGGTCACCTTCACAGTAAGACATGTTTCCTGATGTTCAGAGAGGAACTCCTCTGTTTCAGTTTGTGCCCATTGCCTCTTATTCTGTCACTGAGCATCACTGAAAAGAGTCTGGCTCCATCTTCTGTACACTGTCCCTGCAGGTATTTGCATACATTGACAAAATATTCCTGAGTTTTCTTATAGCCAGCCCGAATGGTCCATGGTATCTCAGTCTTTTCTTATATAGGAGATGCTCCAGTCCTAGTCCATTAATCATCTTAGTGGCAATGCACTGGACTCTTTAAGTATGTCTATGTCTCACTTGACTGGGGAGCCCAGCACTGGACACAGCACTCCAGGTGCAGCTTCACCACTGCTGAGTAGAGGGAAGGTTTGTTTCACTTGATCCACTAGCAACACTCCACATAACACAGCCCAGGACACCACCAGCTGCCTTTGCAGCAAGACACATTTCTGGCTCCTATTCAATGTTTGGCAGTACAGAAAAAACCTGGTGTTTAAGAGTTTTACTTTTAAACTTGACTTTATTTTAGAAAAAGCTTTATTTTGTTAAAGAGTTTGTAAAGGAAAGCTATTAAATCTGCACCAGCAAGAAGAATCCAAGGTCATTAGCTATGGGATCATAAACTGGTCCTTTAAAGGGCCATTTGATAGCAAACTGCCACTCCCTAACAGGTTTTAATCAACAGTTAAAGTATAGAAGAGCCAGTCATATCAAGGACAGAAGCAAAATCCCCAATTTGTGACTGCCTATGCTGTTTTTACTTTCAACTACACGGGGCATTTTTTTATTACATTCATCTCCTGTGAAATGAACATAGACAGCATGTTAAAGGGTCAAGTGGACTATTCTTCCCGATACTGAAAAGAGTGTTCCTGACTGCACATTTTGCAAACATGTTCATTGAAATTGTAACTACCCTTCACACTGACCACGTATTTTACAAGCAAATCTAGTACCTGTTAGGTCACATGAATTAATATACAGTGGTAGCTTTTATACATTTTTATACTTTGTCATATTTCTCTCCAAAGTATTTTGAAAGTTAACACATTCAGTTGCAAATGTTGATCTTCTGTTTAGTCAGGATGATTAAGTGATGGTCATTGTAGCATGACTCATTGCTTCTGGATAGGAACATTTACACAATATTATCTTTGTTATGAAGCGCAGTTATGATTCACATCAGTCCAAGCCTTCTTCAAGTGTCAATAGTTATGATTACATTCTACTTCATTCTACTTGTTGATTTACTGGTAAGTGAGCTCAGCACTTCTGCTCATACTTTCTAAAGCAGAAAGAAAAAAGAAAAGCCTGACTGCGTTCCTTAAAGATTGGTGTTGCCAAAACCATATGTTCTCATTAGACAAAAATGAACCTCCTTAGAGGAAAATGCTTGAAAAATCCTGTATTAGAACCTTCCCACAGAGAACAGGAGGTTGCTGACGCATTTGGTCTTGTACAAGGTACTGACAGAGACACGGGGTAAAGTCATAGGCAGAGCTTCAGTCTTCAGTGAAGCTTTGATTTTACTAATGCTACTGGCTCTGCAGGAAGATTGCAGCAAAAGAGGGTGATTTGGAATAGGCTTACTATAAAACATGTCCCCATTAAGCTGAAATATTTGAACTGGTGTTTGAAAGAAAACAGCTGAGCCCAGCTTGTATATTAATATTCGTATCTGGGATTGTGTCCTTGCATTTGTGCCTGATCTAACCGAGCCTTTTGCTCTGTTGACCCTGCACTCTACATTCAGTGTTTCAAAGCTAGCTGAATGAACATGACAATTTCTGTCCCCTAAAAATGATGTTCTAATAGTGAAGAGAAAAAGTTTCTAATACTTTTTTTTTCTCAGTTATACGCATAACAGCATCAACTAAACTATAAGTTTTTGACAAACCTATATAGTCTTCATTAGTCTATTAAGGTAAGACATAAATACTCTATATTTTAGAGCATACAGATCTACACTTTTATTTTTTCTTGTAAATGAGAATGTGAATCTTGAATATATCAAAACATTCCAGGTATGCTTGAAAAGGAAAGGTTTTGACCTTACCAAAATGCAGTATTTAATTTTTTTCTTCTGCAAAACAGACACATTGACAGATACCTGCTGAATTTTATAGATGTCATATCCTCTGAGAGAAAAACAACATTTGTGACTGCAATTTTTGACCACTACTCCTTCACATCTCTTAGTGTGCACTTTTAAAAGTCACAGAGATGCCTCCACTCGCCTTATGCAGGGGATGCCTAATATATGAGTTAGTTCTGCATTACTTCTGCCACCTTCTACATGAGTCACTCAAGAAGGAGTTGTGTTTGTCATTTGTATATGTCTCAGAAGATGTGAGCATGGACTGAACTGTCTTTCTTTCACAGAATCATGTTTACTTTCTCTTCACTGCACTTTCGTGTCACTTAGGCTGTAACAATTACTTATTACAAACTGTTTCCCACAGGGCACGCCTTACTTAACCTAAGCCAAGTCAAAGGAAGGTGCCTAATCAGCTTAGGTACCCCAAACTCCTGTGAAAGTGAAAAGATTAGGTTTCTTCACTTGTTTAAATTAATAAAAAAAAAAATGTAATCTAAATTATATCTCATCTTTGAACACACGGAAAGAAATCTAGTAGTAGCGTGAGGCAATCAAGAAATGCTTTTGCAATGCAGTTTGGCAGCACAAAGCCCATAGCTTTTTAAATAACATTCAATCTATAGAGGGTGTTTCATCTATGTAGGACAATAAATACAACTATACCTGCAGCAGCTCCGGACATCTCATTACAAGGAGACAGTGACAGATTGGAAGATATCCAGGGTAGCAAAGCACAAGTGCTAATTCACTTGCAAGACAGACTTATGGAAATATTAGAAGGTCTAAACACATAACAGATAAGCCAAAGAGTAAGTAAATGGAGAATTCCACTGCTATTTGAATAATGTAGAGAGAGGAGATGGAGATAGGTGGTTTTTGTTTGGCTAGTCTTGACCTTGGTATAATGAAACTTCACTGAGTGCATAGCAGCAAAGGAAAGACTTAGGACAACTCCAGGAAAAAGTCCTCAGATGTATCACTCAAAGTACTGGTCTGTACTAATTTGTGTATGCCACATCTTGTGCAGATACAGCTGAAAAAAAATGCTCTCCAAAATAACCAACCAATCAATCCCCTCCATCCTTCAAAGAACCCACCACAACCTGAAAGCAAAACAAAGAACTGCCAAAAAGCACCTACTTAGCTGCACAATGGGAGCAATGTTTTGTTCAGTCAAATTAACTTCTAACATGTATGTTTTTCTTGTAGTTGTTTTCTGAATACGTTGCTGTAAGTAATGAGCGTGGTCAAGATACGGTAGTGATCCTGTCTTCCACTGACTGAATAGAACTTTCCTTTTCAAGCGGGACTGACAATAAAGTAACAAATAAGTGCTTATATTCTGGAGACCTTTCACACTCCCACATGTAGAGGGTTGGACTCTGCACATTAGAAGGCTGGACTACAGAGGATACACCTCACATTCTTGAGACATATAGAAGTAACATAGAGCAAATGCTGCTGCATCTCTGAAAGTTTATCCCTTCATGCCCAAAAGTTTGGTTTTCCAGTCCAAATGTTAACTGCATTGAAAAACTTCCACTTAGTACAGAGATACCGATGAAACTTTTCTAATAGGGAGATAGTAGAGTTATACACTATTCCCTATGCACAATTTATTTAGGAGTCTCTCCAGGTCCTGAGAGATTCTTTTTCAGATTAATCTCCAGAATTCTGGAAAAGGATAATTTTTAAAACTTTGTCATATAGAAAGTATTTGCTCAAATATATTCAATGCAAGATCAATAAAAGGACTGTTTTCTAAAAGAATTTTTAAAGTGTTTTCTAGTAAAAGGAATGACGTGAAAACAATACTACTGTCACGAGGACAAGATTAATTCCTTCTATGCTATCACTCTGGGAAGAATTCATGTTTCATATTTCTATTCAGGGAGTCAGAAAGAAGAAGAGCTAAATCCTTCTGATCTTATTCAGTCAGGGAACAGTAATGAGACCAGATGCACCAGGAAGATAACAATAATCTGATCAGTAATGGTGCTGATTTCTTTTTCTGCAAGTGCTCTCTGTTTTGAGGGATCTACCAAAGAAGATCAATGAACATTACTGTGATATTAGATTAATTTTGTTTACTGAGCTCGCTATATAAAACATAATTATGAATAATAATTCAAACAATGCCCAAATCCAAACAGCAGTTTGCAGTGACAGTGGTATTTATTCAAAGTATGCAGGAACGTGACTTAGTTCTTGCTGAGAAGTCCTGCCATGACTGTTAATGCTTACTGTGACATAACAGGAAATTAAGCTTTAAAAACCATATAAATTAAATTCCAAATATTTAAGGAAGGTAAGAATTTACTCTCATTGTTTAAGAATGCAACATGTCAAAATTTAAGACCACAAAATGCTTTATACAAAGCCTCCAAAGAAACTTGTTACTGGCTCATATATAAAGGATTACCGGAAAGGGAGTGTTCATTTCAGAGATCTGCATAGCCAAAAAGGGGAAAAATAATAAATTATAAACCTTTGTGAAATAAGAAAATAGACCTAAAGGAATTAAAAGGGAATTAAGGTATTTGTTAGGTAATATCCTTAAAAGTTTTAGAAGGGATGTCACAATGATAAGAGAATTGCACTTAGAGGCAAGCAGATGAAAGAGACCCAGGAGGGCTGCTCAGCAGGACAGTGTACAGCTGAGTCCTGCTTGCAAACTGGATGTCCACGTCTGATAGCTCGATTCTGTCTTTCCAGAAAGGAAGGACTAAGTTAATGAAAAATGCTGCCAACAACAGCCTACACAAAATCATTTGGCTGCCAAACTGCAGTAACATCAGGCTGTGAAGTTGTTTTTCCCCATTGTTGCCAGATTTATGAAGGGACTGTCACTTTGATGCCTTTTAAAAATCTTTTAACTTTTTATAATCATAAATTAACAAATATATATATTTAATTTTCTCCGACAAGACCTACGGGGCACCAGTGCCAGCATCATGTAGAGCTCTACATCTGCATTTTTATTTTACAGAGGAATAAAACCCAAACAAAAATAATAACACTGAATACATATTTTCCTGTTATTAGCTAGGCTGGCAGTGGTTTTGTTTTCTATGACAAGCCTTCGTGAACAGGCAGGAGAGACAGCTGTGCTCAGAATTGTGCACCTGTGGCATAAGTCCTCTCTCTCTTCCATCTGATAGGGGAGTAAAAAGATTTTAACAATAAAAAAAATCTTGGTAAGGGGTTTTAGTTCTGCAAAAATATAATAGAAATATTAAACATGCTGAGCATCCTCTTACAGCTTATTAGAAAGAGCTACTAGTTTGAAAGCAGTTTAGAGGCAGACACCTTATACAGCAATCATACTGCCTCAGATTGAGAAATCACAGAAGTGAAGAAAATCAGTGGAGAAGGGAAGCCAGCTAGAGCCAGAGTGGGGAAGGAGGAGAGTCCACCTCTGTTTATAACCCTGTTAGCCAAAAAATCAACATCTGCCTTCAGCAGATGCAAATGCCATAGGTTGCTAGCCTACATTCTTGTAGCATATCTATGCAGACACCTGTATAGTATGGCTGCTGTTACTGAGGAGCCTAAAAGTTTACAGTGCCCAAAGAGGCACAAATGTTCCTCTGTAGACATAACTTTATAATGGTCAGTACTACTGTGGTGTAACTGATGTGACATGCACATTAGTTTTTCTCCAGAAATTCTATTTTTGTGTTATTTTGAAAGAAGTGTGTATTAAAGAATATCTTTCCCTCTTATAAGACCCCAGTGAAAGTATCTGCAATCTTAGTTTACTTGGGGAATAGGTAGCCTATTGAAAACAAAATTTGTCCTTCTTCAATTAGTGGTTGCTGTCCTACAGAGTTTTCTTTATGTCTTCCGAGAACTCAGATAATACTTTCAGTCTCTGGACTACATCAGCTTGGCTTTTCTTAAGACTGCTTAAAATCTGAACTTTCTGCACACTGAATATTAGACAAGGCTCTTCCACTTTTTCCAAAAACTTCCTCTTTTTCACAAACGTTCCCTAAATCAGCTGTGAGCCAGCCGTGAGCGGTGCAAAGGCCAGGTGACTGTGCTAGTGGGTTGTTGTCACCAGGCTCACACAGCCCACCCAGCAGCAGTGTTCTCGGCCTTTCCCTTGGTGCAATCCCTTTGTGTGAAAGGCTGGCGATCTGAAATGTTCCCAGATGAAGAGCATGAACTGCCCTTATTGCTAGTCCACATGCTGGCTATGCAGCTTCTCAGACATGTGCGGTTCCAATTCCCATGTCTATTAAAGACCCCACACAACACCAGAACCAGTCAAACCTGTTGAAAAATTATAGCTGTTCCTCATACCTGTTTGGTAAGTCAGGATACAATGTGTTAGTTTTCATGCAGCAGAGCTTCATGATACTCAGGTAATTCAAATTGTCACTAATAGGCATGCTGGTACCCTCCAGCCCTGTGTTCAATGAGGGGTGAATAAATGCTTTTATGTGCGTAATAGAATTTTAAACTGTTACTTCCCATCACTGCAGTTTTTCTGAGCAGCAGTGCTGGAAAATCTTTACAGTGGAATCACACTTCCACAAGTTACTTTCAGCTGTGGCCGCTGCATAGCTCTGCACCATCTGTCATGAGGGTGGCAGAGAGGAGCATTGGAACAGCAGCCCAAAGTCATTCGGGAAACATTGGCACTGGCTCTGTGGCAGAGTGACTCGGAGCTTCACGAGGGCGGTGAGAGCTTCCTGTTGCAGCCTCCTGAGAAATGACAGGCAGAGCCACTGTACAAAGCAGATCTGAGCTCTTGAGGAGCTAAACCAGCAGGCAGCACAGCTAGTGAGATTTTGTTGCCAGCAATTCCCTGCACTTGTTTTACGAGACACCTAATCTGCTCTTGCTAGCAAAGGCAGAGCCTGTGCCTCGCAACTCTTTTTCTCCCCACACTCTCATATGCTCCCATTAACAACAATGCCAATATGCCAGTAAAAAAGTATTTTGGAACAGAGGACATGTTTGTGAGCAGCAGTAACATGGTTAACTGCTCTTATTGTTAATGGAATAAGGGAGAAACCAAGCATTCATCAAAAAGATAAATGTGAAGGGTTTGTGATATCTTTAAGCCCTATCTACTCTGCCACCAAAGAAAATAAGCTGTGAATTTACAGTGAATATCTCTCTCTTTTTGGTATACTTCAGGAAGCTGAATTTGACTCTCACGTGCTGTACAGTACACGCGCCAGGCCTCATTATGCATGCAATGCAAAATGAGCAGCACTTACTTAGTGTACAGCAGGGCATTTGACAGCTGTTTGAAGCAGAACCTGATTGCCAAGTTTAGAGAGTTGTCTAGAATAGGGGTATGACTGGGAAAATCCTATAAGGTCATAGTGCAAGCAGAAGTCTTAGTTCAGAGCCTTGTGAAAGTAGAGAGAAACTTTCCATTCATTTTGCAGTGAGTTGTATAGGCCTTTAGTAGAGAAACATCTGAGCTGGGTAGGGACAGACAAGGAGAAAGAAGGGGCTATGAACACTACAGGATTGGACAAAGTTCTTCTTTCAAGAAAGAAATAAATCAGCTGGAGAGGCTCTGGAGTTTTGTAGGGATTGGAGAAACAGCTGGAATCCTCTCAAGATTCAGCAGAGGCTGGTAACTTTATAAACAGGATTGATCCTAAAATCTTCCTTTAGTGAAAGATAAAAAATGTAGTGGCCAGTCAGAGATTGTTGTCTAGGTTTTATCTATAGTCAGTGGAGAGACAGGAGCAGCCACAAAGCAATTCGCTCCATCTGTTTTTTCTGCTGACAACAAAGGAAGACGAGATGACTATCTTATTCTGCGCCAGAACAATCCTTAAAATACTAAATTTATGTACAAAGAATACAACTCTCAGTTGTTATTAAGCAGCATCACTTGAAAGAGTGCTTTGAAGAACCCAGAAGGGCTCTACTTCTTGGAACCTGTTGAACATTGCCTCTTTACAGATTGAGTTGTGATTTTGTAATTACATCTCTTTTAGAGAACAGTTTACTTGAAAGAACAAAATTACATTCAACCACACTTTTATTAAATAAAAGTAAAGCCATTTTCTGCAAAAGTGCCTATTTAGAAAACATTGGCACTGTAATCACCATTGTTTATTCTGGTTGTGCAGAGCTTAAATGGGTGGAGGCTTCCTGATGCTAATAGCCATATTTAGAATTGTTAAACACTTCAATCCAGGAAATCCTCATACCTTGTCCCTTTGTTCTGCTCTGTGAAGATGTAGTAGGAAAAAGGTTTCGTAAGTGTAAGGCAAGGCCTTAGACTGGGAATTTGGGGTAGGAGTGGTTAAAACTATCTATAAGAAGAGGTAAGCAATGAAAGGGATTTGAGAGATATCAAGCTGTCAGCACTGGAGACTTTTAGAAGTTACATGATATGTGCAGCCAATCCTATCTTTGGACAGTTGGATGGATCTTTAAGGATCACGAACCTTCCATCACGAAGGAGCAATTTGAACACAGAATACTGACACGGCTTTAATGATTAATTTTCCAAATATCAGCTACATGGATATTAGACAACTAAGTATACAGATAAACCATTTTGCTGTATTACATAAAGTACTTGTGTTATATCTAGAATTAAGTCAAAATATCAGTTTTGGATAAACTAAGATTTTCTTCACCTATGCAGTTTGAGATTTCTCCACCACACTGAGCACATGGTTACCTCACTAGCCTCTGCCCAGCCAGCTCAATTTCTCAACTGCATCTCAACACTTGCTTAAGAATCACATCTGATTTTTAATGTCACAAGCACAAACATAAAAAATTCTGTAATCAAAAATTATACATGCATTGACAAATATTTGATGCTTCTTTAAGACGATCTTCTTGAATTTCTGGTCTTGAATAAGCAGGGCAATGCAACATCTTGCTATTAAAAAAACCTTTTGCAGACATCAGAACAATAAGCAAAAACTGACTGCATTATGTTAAAAAAGCTTTACTAGTTTACAGGAATGGGCAAGAAAAAGAAAAATATTACTTAAAAGTAAAAAAGAAAACAGTGGTGTAGATGTTAATAGTTAAATTATTTTTAAAAAATTGTATGAAGTTCAAATGCCTGGTGAGGCCAAATACAGAGTGATTAAGCATTCCT
>NW_010393649.1:77627-94040 GCF_000710305.1 Buceros rhinoceros silvestris | reverse complement strand
CCTGCTAAGATCAAGCAAGATATGTCTGTAGAAATGAGGGAGGGAAAAGGTTAGGAATTTTAAAAATCTCGTAAAATAGAAGCTATTTTCACATGATACGGTGACACAAGGCTCTGTGTGATATAAGACTCTCTGATAATCCTTGAGGAGTTATTCCATTTAATCTTACTTTATGGCCCTTTATTTAAATATTTTCTTGCTTCACTTGTAACAAACACTAGTACTGATAAAAAATTATTTTCATGAGGCACCGGATTGTGTTCAGAAAAAAGAACGCTGTTAATAAAGTTCCATAATTGAAATGGCTCCTAGCAGATAACAGATTTTCTTCATTTTCCCACATGAGCTGTAGCATAGAATATACTTCTAAAATTTAAAGGTGTTGATTCAGTATGTCTTCTTTACACCTCTTGCTGAACATTTAGTAACTGGAAGAATAAGACACGCTTGAAGATAACATCTTGCAAAAGAGATAAAATGCTACATAAAAAGTAACTTGAGAATTCTGAAGTCAAAATCTGACACAAAGAAAGAAAATTAACAAATCAGCTTTTGGTTTACCACTGGATCTATTTTGGGAGAAAGTCACATTTTCAGCAAGAGAACAAATCATCATGCAAATACTTCATTGTGGCCATCAGAAAACTGAGAGTAAATATATCTGCTGTGTATCTCAAAAAATGAAGAGCTAACTGGACTAAGATATTGGAAAAGTGAACAACTGTCAGTTTCTGAATGTTATGCCTATGGGTCCCACCTCACCCTTCCTGAAGTGCTGGATCTTCATTCTATTTATTCTGGACAGCTGAGGACAAGACTCAAACTTGACTGTTGTGAAGTGTTTCAGGCAGCTGAATGCAGCTTGCAATATCACAAGGGAATGGAAAATTGGTGCTTACCACAAGAACAGTGTTGTGTTGTCCAATGCAGGTGCTAATGCAGATGAGGAGGTTCACAAACTACATCTTTCGAAACATTCAGTTTATTTTCTCTCTTTGCTCTAAAGTGTAATCACTGAGAATCGAACTGTACTAATTGTGATATCTTTACAAGTTCAAAAATTGGACTTAGAGACAGGCAGTTTTCCTTAGAAGCTTAATACAAAAATGTATGCTCCTACTGAAAGATACAAAACAATGTAAAACTTCTTCAGAATGTGATTTTATTGTATAGATAATGCATTATAATTTAATCATTAAATAAAGCAGTCTAATTTGTTGGAAAACGTCGCTATAGAATTTTGTGAATTTATATCTCTTGCTAAAATAAAAATTTGGTGGAAATTGTACCTGGTAGTAAAATTAAACAGTGCTATTTCTAGTCACTTATTTTTGAAAAAAATGCTTCCTGGATCCTATCAGTTCCACATATAATCTTTTCATATATCTGCATAGATAAACAAGATACAGACACAAACAGGTTGAGCCTGATTGTTTTTAGGGCAGGATTTACACCTCCAGGGCAGGTGGTGACCTCATCTTGAACCATGCAGAGGCATAAGTGAGATAAGAGTCCACAGGTTATCCTCCAGATAGTATTTTTGGTAAGTTAAGACATGTCATAACTCAGAAACAAGCATGAAGTTTGCTAAAACCGAAGGAATTAAATTGGTCTGTTTTCTTCTTCTTAAAAATGTTTACATAAAGTTCCGGTAGGTAACATGGCTACTTTAACAGTGATACAGGCCTCTCCCTCGGGAGAAATGCTGCTCTTCAGGTACAGCCAAATGAACAGGTTATCATAGGATCTGTTAAAGAATTAACTTGCAATGGTAAAAATATTTATGATCTACAGTAAAAATTACTCCATGGTAATTTATTGTGAATTTTTCTCCTTCACTACGAGTTAAGAGCTCTTAGGCCAGCCAGGAGTTTTGGTGTGTAAACTGGCAATTACTGAAGTGTCGGTCCCATGACGTGTGTTTAAATCAGCTTAGCCTGCAGAGACTTCTTTCTTTGTGGGTGTGCCAGGCACTTACCAAATGCTGTTTAAGTGCTAAAGAGAGTTGCACACATGATATTTGGGACACTGATCTGCTTGCTATTTATATTTCAAATTGAGTCAAGCTAAATGGATTTTTGAAAGCCTCTTAAGGAAGATTTAAAGGAAGAACCAAAATCCAAGAATAGAATAAACAATGCGGAAGAGTGGTTTGTTGTTTTTTTTTTTTTCCTCCTGAATAGTTATGTGCCTCAGTTTACCTATTTGGTATTACACTGGACAAAATAATAAAATTTAAAGATGACAGGAAGGAAGGGAAGGAAAGGTATCTTTACTTGGGAGATGCTCACTTTCAGCCAAGCTAACATGTTTGCCTTAGGCCTGTGCATCAGGGTTTCCAGCATTGCAGACTTGAAAGAAAGATGCTAATTAACGAATAGAAACTGTAAAGTGAATTTCTAACAAAGGGCTATAAGTTAAACACTACAGGAATAGTCCTGTGGCCCTGCATCAGAAACAAGGAGAATTGAATTGCACTAAACTTACCGAAAAGCATAAAAGGAAAGAAAGTCTGTGAATTCACATGGCCAAGGGTAGCATACACTTCTCCAGCCACTGAAATTTTTCTAACTGCCATATCCTCCTTTCAACAAAGCTGAACATTGTACATTTTCTGGTCATCAGGTAAATTGCTCCTGTTCATGAGAAAGCAAAATGATGGACAGCAGGGCTGAAACCTCAGTACAGCATTAGCACAATTTTTCAGGAGAAAGGATGCACTGAGAGTCTGCAGGAGAGCAAGATGCAGTAAATTATCTTCCCTTGAAAAGGGCAAACACTAACCCTGAGAGTTTAAATCTTTAATGTGGCCAGCTAACTACAAACCGTCTGAGGCTTGTTGAAAAGATGCACCAGTTGTCAATTTGAAGCATAAGCTCCTGACAAGCATATGTTTTCACAACCTGAGGCCTTATTTTCTAACTGCCTAAATAAATATCAAAGCAGCACCTCTCGAAAAGTGCTTCTTGAAAAGAATGCTGAGAAAGAAAGTAACTTCATTTACAACTAAATTTGCTTGATATTATCAGGAATCCTGCATGCTGTCTCTGAAGATTTTCTTATGTTCTATAGCAAGTAAGGTTCATACATTAAATTAATTCGTATTAAAACCTGTGTAATATTTCATATACCTTAAACGCCATCCTATTTTTACCTATATTATTGCCTTAAGTGGATATGTTTAAGTATCATTGTGAAGCAACATCTGTGAGACATAAAAAAAGAAAATGACACTGAAGTAACTGACATTAAAATACCTGGAATGTAGGAAGAAATTCCCTAAAAATAAACATAAATTACAAGGCCACCATACCTTATCAATGAGATATAACATTTCTGTTCCTTTGATATTTTTAAGGCTACATATAACATCCAATTGCAAAGTTGGAAATGATCCTTTTTTGTTACTTATTCCAGAATATTGTCTATTAGCTTTGCTATATTCATTGATTCCTCTGTGTCAATTCTATCTCTTAAAGAGATTCCAGTTGCCTCAGAACACTTAGCGTATATGATGCTTAAATCTCATCCACCCACAAGTCATCATTTTTCCTAAA
Organism: Buceros rhinoceros silvestris; assembly: GCF_000710305.1. Classification (NCBI taxonomy): domain Eukaryota; kingdom Metazoa; phylum Chordata; class Aves; order Bucerotiformes; family Bucerotidae; genus Buceros; species Buceros rhinoceros. The sequence goes on along the minus strand of NW_010393649.1, from coordinate 90,483 downwards.
TCCTTAGGCAAGCATGATTTTGAGGGATTTTTTTCCACTGTGCTTTTTACAGAAGTGGACAATATGCATTCAACTTTATCATCACTTAGTCTCGGGTTTGCTGAAGCATAGCTTCTTCCTACTGAAACATACACAACCTTTAAAGTTCCTCCACCAGCTTTTGGAGACTGTTAGGGAGCCACCCTTCTTAGCAACAGTTTTGCTTAACATCTTACATTCTTCCTCATTTCTTTCCCTGACACTCCTGATGCCGAATTTCATGGAAATAGTTCTGTGTATCAGTATTTGAGGTGGAATTCTGACCACATAACAAGCGTTATGGCTTCAGATAGAAAAGACGTAGGCGGTAACTAGCTTTCTTTTGCTGGGAAGGGACAGAAGTGTGCGTATTGTCCAATCAGTGGCGCTTATGAATACAGTGCTAATTTGAAACAGAAATAAAATCATCAGTCAGCCATTTTACAAGATATACTGAAAATGAAACATTTCTAGTGATATTGTAGGATTAAATTTTTGAGTAACATGCCCTCTGAACTAAAAAACTAGTTCAGCAACCACTGAAGCCAATGGTCTGGCTTCCTACCTTCCTTCCTTCCAATGTCCTGTGGCTGATCATCTTTGGTGTGTTAGAAAGTGCAAGATGTACCTTAGTATATGGAGAACATTTAGAAGACATTTCTCCAGTACAAACTCTCCACTGCTTGATGAGTTTACACCAGCCTTTTCTTTACAAGAGCTACTGCAAAGGTATCATGGCTGCGTAAGTTTTGGCAAAGTTAATTAATCCTGAGACCTGTAGTTTTATGTTTAATGTGGTTGAAACTGGTCAACTAGAATAATAAAAAAAAAAAAGACTGGGATTTCTTTTTAGTGGGAGAACAGGCATGAAAGACAAAGCACTGGACTGCACACAGTTTTCCAAAGAATATGTGATCTAATCCCCCTTTCCCCCATTTGCCCACCAATGGCTTAAACTCTGTCCTGGCCAAACGCTGTTACGGTTAATGTCATTGATTTTAGAGCTGTTAATGGGCATGGAGATTACAGCCACTTTCTTCTCATACTCTTTGATTTCCATTGGCACACTTTATCATCAGGCTGTACCTAACAGAAGGTGCTGAAGTTTCTTACAGTAATTCCTCATAATTTTGGCTTATACAGAAATAGGAATGTATATCCTAGGTGAAGCAGTATATGTATTTTCCCATGCATCCTGCTAATCCTGGTATTAATTGTCAGTTGGCCTAAATATTGTACCCCTTCAACTGAAATGCAATTATTTGCAAGTATGCTTGGCAAGTAAGTGCCGCAGACTTTTTCTACTTATTTCGCTACATGGAATGTACTTCATCTTCACCTGCTCATATTAAAATATAATCTAACAATATGTTTCCAGCTCTCAGACTGACATTTCATTAATTTTCATAGACATTTGAGCATATTTGAAATGCTAAGTTTGTGCATAGTGAATAGGATTTTCCAGCTTTTCAGTAATTTTTTTTTATTTTTACCTTTCCTCCATTAGAGCAGGTAATGTCATGGGGAGCTGCAGTGCCTTTAATTGTGAAGCCCTACTGCTCGTATCTTTTGATCTCTGCTGGTAGTACAGAGCACACAAAATAGATTACTGCCTTGCCATGGATGAATTCTTACATTTCTGCCAACAAGTAAAGACCATATTTTAAAATAAGTCAGTAATGAAATAACATTCATGGATTAGGGGCATGGATTAGGTGCTCAGGCCTCAAAAATGGAGAGAGAAAGGCTCCTAGAAATGTACCTACACAGACCTCAAGCAACAAACCCCCAATACTTGTGCAAGGTGCTTTGCACGCAGCAGGGTGGAAGAAGGATGAGGGGACAGAGGGAGACCAGTGAGCAGACCAGGTCAGAGACCAGGGGGACCAGAGGGGCTGAAACCCCTGTGCTGAAGCTCTCTTTGCTTGCTGCACTAAGTGCTGATCTGGCCTGGCACAAACAGGCCAGTCTCACACCTGATCCAAAAGAAGGATCCGGAGAAGTGACCAGTTTTGGCCTGCTGAGGTGGCCCCAGCTGTGGGTTGGGTCATACCTGAACAGCTAAGTTTAGCATCTCTGTCTTCCCATAGACATGAGAAATGCTCCAGAAGTGCTTTGGAAAGAGGCAGCAGTTTCTTTTAGAAAAATAAATACCCTGAAGGAGCAGAGGAATTGGGTGTCTCCTTGTACCACATTTCACTGTACCACCACCCAAGTTCGCAGACTGGAAGTAAGGGTTTGTGCAGACATTGAGGGCATTTTGTGGTGGGATGTGCTGGTCATACTCTGACCATGTCCTCCTGTCTGGCAAGAACAACTGAAGTCACCCAATAAACACATGTCCAATTCATGGGATGGGGAAGGTGTGACTTGGTCTTAGGATGCTACAGTGGAGGGAATAAGAACCAAGCTTTTTGCAGAAAATGATGTATGTGCGGACAGGCTTGGAAGGAAGTATTTAGAGAGATGGATCAGCCGGGAGCATCCTATGTGAGCTGCTAAATGAGAGGTCAGAGGGAGCAGCTGGACACAGAGTGGAGTCGCATTTTTTTTCCCCCTGCATCTCATTATTGTTCCACTGGGAGTTGCGTGATCTGGGCAGCACTGTGGGTTTTAGTTTAAAAGCTGACTCAATAAGAAAAGTGGTGTCTGAGAACCTACGATTCTCGGCTATAACAGAATTTATATAAAAACATCATCAACAAAAATCCCAGCATTTCTCTGATATATTCCCATCATTCTCTATTTAAAACTCTGAATTAGTGTTTCTAAAACTCAATAGCAATGTTTTGGCAAAGATGCAATGCGAGAATGACAGTTTTTCCAAAGCTGATCTTATGCTGTATGCCTGTTAAATTGAGGTGCTGTTCTTTAAGATGGATCCTCTTAGTACTTACTGTACCCATTAAGTTAAGAGGGGGAAGAAATCAAGCTCACAATTCAATCTCAGTATGTCATCTAAATATAGCATGTTCTTGTGCGTGTTTGTTATCAGTCTTTAAGTAACACATTCAAAGCTTGTTTCTGTAACAAATCAAGAATGAAAATACTTTCATATCATGCATCAGAAATTCATTGACTAACTAATTATAAGTTTGTGATGAAATAACAGTTATGGGACCTCAGCATGTATTTCCTAGAAGTAGGCAGCCTCAGACAGTAAAGGAAAAAGGACATTTTATTACAAGATTTTAAAACTAAGATAGCAAGCAGAACAAATAGTCGAAGTATCCTGACACATTTGCAGAATACTAAAGGAGTGTCTACCTTTTTAAACAAAAAAGTAATAAATTTATTAAAGTAGGTTATCTTCCCACATCACTAATTTTTCAAAGTCATCTCAAAAGAAAAGAAAAAAGTTATAGATTAACTGTTTAAATAAATCTCTTTAAATATAAATACTGCTCAGAGTCAGCAACTGCATACCTCTCCTCTTTGACTGCTGCCTTTTATGACATTTTACAAAGAACTTTTGAGCACATATATTTTCAATGTTAAGAAAAGTACTTAAGTGATGTAAAGATCCATAAACACAAAGATGGCATTGTCTACCACTAAATTCTCATATTTCTACTTAGTACACCTAAAAAGTAACCTCACCTGGTTCAGTCAAGAAATTTGAAATACTTTTTTTCTCTAATGAGATCAATCAGAGATGTGAATACAAATTTGCATATGCAGGACTAGAAGTTTGGGGTGAAATGTCATGAAGTGGGAAATTTTTTCTGCCCCTTTCTCTTTGATTTCATTATAAAAACGGTAACAAACATAGCTAACTTAAACAAGCCCAGAGCAAAGTATTTACATTTTGTTCTTGTGTACTCCTTCACTGGACCAACCTACAGCTCTCCAGAGGTAAGTCAACTGATCCGAAAGTCTTCCTTCTCATGCCACTACAAGGAGAGCCACAAGCCTCATGTCCACAGCCTTTCACAGTCACCTTCAGTGGACTGGCATACACCCAAAGAGTATGATTCAAAACTGTGCTCTGACACCCTTTGCAGATTTCTCAGCGTCAGTTTGGTTCTTGGGTCAGCAAAATCCTCATATTTTAAAATCCCTCCATATGTTAAGAAACTTTGAACATATGCACACAATCCTACCCATGCCTTCCTAGTCTGCTGCAACATGAAGCGAAACTGGTCAGCACAAACCACTACAGCTGGGAAGAAGAGGGTGCATGTGGACCTGCCAGATGGACATAGTCCTCCTGTAAAGAAGCATGAACCTTCTCTAGAGGTGGATGCAACTCTTGGATCTTTTCAGAAGAAGCTCTCTTCTTATTCTGTCCTACCTAAATATATTTAAAAAAAAAATCAGTGGGAACATAAATACAAATAGCTGCTCTCGTTTCTTTTGACAGGAAGAGAAAGGGTTACTTCTCTTCCCCCCCCACCCCCGACAGTCATGAACAGCTCACAGACTTGGAGAAGAAGTGAAAACGAGTTTACTATGAAAGCAAAATATGGTTGCAGTACTGCTCTGCCCACCTACACAATGACAAGAACAGGACAAAGCTGCAAATCTATTCCCAAGACAAAGTGGATTCTAAGCAAGAGGAGGTGGGAATAAACAAAAAAAAAATCCCTTAATAGGAAGCTGTAACATACATATGGTTTGCACTATAACTCTTGATGAAGACACTGGCAGTACAAGAGCTTTTAATGACATTGCATTGTCTGAAATCCTTGCAATACTCAGCATTGAATTTAAATCTCAGAAAATACATTAAGGATGATTGTGTACTAGCCAGAAAAAGCAAGCTGTTCCTTCCTGGCTCTTGAATCATGTGAATGATGCAGTAGAACAGATAGTGCACTAATGCTCAATACTTTATGGAAGGCTGCTCTGAGACAACAACTCCACAATGTGTGTATTACCGTTCAGAAGATTTTGAGAGAATGCAAGCGGTCTGTAAAATGTCAGTTCCCAAACCTTACAGAGAACACAAGCAGGTTTCTCTAACCTCATTCTCAAATAGCTGTGATTCTCAATCAGAGTCTCACGAAAACAGAAATCAAAACAGAAGAACTAAAAGGATTACATACATGAGGAAAAATGCAGGTTAAAATCTAAGGAGATTAGGGTCCAAATCAACCTACATAATGGAATTACATGGGTGATTTGCAACGATGAATGATAATGAAGTCAGAGCAGTTATGCCAAAATATAGCTGATTTATCAAAGTAATATATAAACTATTAAATTCAATGTGGTATTAACAATTCTGTTTAGTATAGTAGGGGATAAATACATAATGGTATGTACTTTATGCTCTTAACATACTACTGAAATTTGGCTCTGTATAATCTGGGCTGCTTTTGTACATCTGAGTAATCATTCTTTTTTTTGAAACATGTAATCTGAAATTTTACATTATCACTTTCAAGAATATTTTATGGAGATTTTTGCTCACTGACTAGGATTAGCTGCTGCCTAGCAGGGTGAGAACAATTCATATTGCATTCATGCTTCTGTAATTATTTTAAGTGACTTCTAATCAGGATTTGAGGACCGAGCCTATACTCTCATTTTTAATTACAAACTGATGTTTGAAAAATTTTAACTTAACTCAAGTGGCCCTGATGTATGCAGCTCACGATGCATCCATGCCAGCCCACCAATCATTCTATTGTGGTGAAGGAAGAGAAACCAACCTTTCTTTTTAAAGAGAAAGTCACTGAAATACAAGACTCTTGAAATTGCGATATCTTAAAATCTGCATTATATAACACGATGTTTTTGGAACAAGTCAAACCAACAAATTTCAACTAGATCTGCAAGTCAAGGGACAAGCTGTCTTTAATAAGGTGTTCTACTGATTAAGAAAGATCCTTTAAACCCATTTTCTAAGACAGATAGGCTTCCTGGCAGAATTAGTTTTAAATTAAAGCTCTCCAAGAGCTGCATGCTATTGACGTTGAATTTGGATGCCACGAGACTGTGAAAGTAATGCATTTTCCAAAGAAAAATCTTAGGCAGTGGGTAGGTATAGACAAAAGATGACTGCTGTTTAAACATAACATATTCCCCTCTAATTTGGGTGGAGGCAACCAGAGCACGTCAGGCCTGCGAGAAGGTTTGGTGCAGGGAGGTATGGTCCAAAGGGAGCAGCAGGAGAGCACAGCCTTGCCTCTGAAGCCCCTCTGCAGCTGCTGCCAGTCCGGACATCCCGGGCCTGTTGCCCAGGCACTGTGGAGCCACTTTCTCAGTGCTGGCAGATATTTCACCTGTCTAGGCAGCGCAGGAATGTAGCATATTTCCCACCGATCTGAAGGCTAGAGATTTCAAGATGTTTGAAAGTCACCCCAACTCCATTCTAAGCAAGTCAGCTAATAAAATGTCCAAAGTGTTTTTAATTTTTCCATTCTCCAAATATACTTTGAAAGTTATGCCTATTCTCAGGCAATGATTAATCCAGCAAGAAATTCTTGAGTTTGGGGGTAAGTATGATCAAATCTATGGAACTGGCTCAAAGCCGTCGGAAAAATGGAGTGATCTTGATTTTCCTCATTAGAAAACAAACTGAGTTAGAAAGTCCATATAAAGAAGACAGAGTTGTTCCAAGACTTGTCTTCTTGCCTGTGAGTGATTAATATGTAAAGTTAGATGAAAAACATTTTTTTTCCTGGCAGGTGAAAACAGAGGTACCAGAACCCAATTAATCTCCAGTGACAATTCATTCAACTCAAGAAGAGTTACACTAGGACAGCTTTTAACATTGTTCCAAAAACAAAACATAAAAGAAACCTCTCTGCTTTTCAATGAATAAATATTGAACAGGTATTTCTGTCTTAATTTACTGAGATTGCTTTAAAGGAAATGATTTGCAAAGCTATGAAACAATTTCTGTTTATTCAAACAAACAAGGCTTTTATCCTTACACACTTGAGTCTAGAAGACTCAAAACCTAGAATATTAATCAATCAGCCATGCTCTGCTAAAGGTAAAGTAGTACATTTTCAACTAATTATGCTGAATGCTCTAGCAAAGTGTTTCCAAATAGGAATATAAAACACTATCCTATTTAATATGGTAATCAACAGAAGCATCATTTAGTGTCACTTGCTGTAGGAAGCTCCTGGTGTACTTCTCCTCTGTAGGACACGGGTCTGGGGATCAGGACATTGGGCTTATGCTTTGAGTTCTCTGAAGAAATTCCTCTCACATCCTGATCGGATAAAACTGTCTGCTTAAGCTGTTACGAAGCTTAAGTAATAAGAACCTTACTTTGACAGTCCAGTCATCTGTGAGCAAACATAAAACGTTTACAAACTTTAAAAAATATGTTTCGGGTGGTGAGTGGCATACTTACCGCTGTTCTAAAATTAAAGTTATTCATTATTAATACTATTATTATTGATTGTTAATGTAAGTTCCTAGTTACATCATCCTCACTGGCTCTATGTTACTGGGGAGGATAACATGGGATTTTATCTTTTTCTCTCTTTAAAGCAAACAATTCAATAGTGCAAAGAAACTGGTAGCACCTGTAAGTCTCACTTAGTATAAGCCATCCCTCACCATCTAGACACGTTAATAATGCACAAGTAATTATGCACATTATGTTAATCTACAATGGCAAATCAGTAAAGGAAAGCTATAGCATTTTGCAATCATACGCTCATTAGTTCACTTTCATGTTTTGAGGGATTCTCTGTATAGACAGAGGAACACACAGCAGGGGGTAAATTCACAAAAAAAAAAAAAAAGTTGAGACTCCTATCCGTTCTTATCTGTTATAAAGCATAAAATATTTCCTATGAAGTCCTCCTATTCTTACACATGGATGCAATTAATAGGAAAACCCTCAAGAGATTATTAGAACCTTTTATTTTAAATGGCTTCTTCTCTGATGTTAAGTATGAACAGGCAGTGAAGGCAAGGGACAGAGGGGTGACAGAGAGGTGGCTGAGATGGGACTTCTGCTGTTTTTATTTCCTAGTCTCAGAGAATCGCAGGATGCTTTGGGTTAGAAGGGATCTTTAAAGGTCATTTAGTCCAATGCCACCCCGCAGTGGGCAGAGACATATTTAACTAGATTGGGTAGCTTAGAGTCTTCTCCAACCCGACTATGAATGTTTCCAGGGATGAGGCCACCTCTTCGGGCAACGTGTTCCATCAGTGATCTTTTTACCCTTTTTCTCATTTCAGGGTGACTGCTCATAAAGATGGTTTCTCACTTTGGTTACAAAAAAACCCCCCAAACAAACCCTCCAACAACAACAAAAAAACCCCCAACAAAACACGCAACAACAAAAAACCCCCTAATATGGCAAAGGAGAGAGAGTAAAAAGAGAAGATTTTTTTTACTTTCTTGTCCATTTAAAGAATATTTTTAACTGTTTTAAATATGCCATAAAAGTTGGAATGTCAGAGTTCCCCTAATGAAGATGCAGTTATACAAGTGCTCTTGCCAATATAATGTCATATTAGGTCTGTGAAGTGCAGCAAGTATGGTGTAAATGACTTGATACCAGCGCATTTCTGTACTGTGACTTTTCACACAGGATATATACATATATGTACCCTACCAAAATGGTTGTTTGAAAAAAATTGCCAGGCCTGAAAACTATAGGTTGTTCAAAAGTATAAGCATCATCATGTCCCATTTTTGTGGTGTTGTCGGGCCATAGCAGGTGGATTCAACAGTCCTAAGGAGGAGGTAGGGGATGAAAATTTGACAGTGTGGCTGCATTTGTACCAACCTTTTTGGCATACTCAGTTTTCTTATTGCCACCACATTAGACACTTCAAATTTTTAACCTATTTCTTTGCTAAGCTATGGATATTTTCCCCTCATTTTTGACAATGCTGGTCAAAAGTGTGTCCCTATTTATATGCAGCAGCTCCACTGCCCTGCTGGAAAAGTGGAGAAGGCAGGAAGCAAGCTTATTTTCCTACTTTTAAATTTTTTGAGCATTTTGCTTGTTCATGTCATTACAAAGCAATAAAAAGGGGCTTCTTAAAAAGATAAAAGAGAAATTAAATTTGAACCTGGTCCCAGTCATATTAGTTGTAGAATATGTGATGTTATTAGCAACTGCATCACGCCCAGAGAGTCAATTTTGTTGTTGTTGTTATTGGTGGTGGTTTTTTTGTTTTGTTTTATTTCTTTTTCTGGCTGCTCTCACTCAGCTGAACAATTCCCCTTAGCAGTGAGATGAACCTCTCTGAGGTCATACCATCCAGCAACTTCCTGGAGTTGAAATACAGCAAGATGAATTTAACTGCATGATGTTATTCTGTTCTGTTTCTTCTGTCTTTCAGGGACTGATCCCAGCTCAGAAGGGCACTTTAATTCAATTTGGATTCTATGCTAGGAGCCTTGTATATAGCCCGTCCAGCAGTGTTCATTTATGAAAGAAGGCTGCACCTCAAAGATAACTGTCTGCCATGCAAAAATCAAGTTATTAAGACAACTTCATATTTTTCTAATATTTTTGTGTCTGTGTATGTCTCAGTTACTAATGCTGTGGTCAGAAAGTGGGGGAGAAAGACATAAATGATTCCATTTCTTTGTCTGAATTTGCATTGTCCTTTTCAGTCATTTGAAAGAGAAAAAATAGCCAATGATTTTTATCATAAATATTTTTTTTTTTCCCAAGTTCTGCAAACTCTGTAATTTGAATAAGATACTCTGTCCTATATCACACCAGACTCTAGGATTTGGTTTTGAGCATGACTATCTTTGATGAAGGAATGTTAATATCTTTGTACATAATTTACTAATCCTCTCTATTTGTATTTCACCATGGTACTCCTTACTGTCCTGGTCAGACCCCCTTCAAACACTGCCCAGTATTTTTTCCTGCTCATAAAAAATACATCTACAACATTAGTTAAACCTAAACATCTCTTAAGTCCTGCCTAATTGCAGTCCTAAGATTCCTAGCATCACCTCTTCTCGGGTTATATATAGGCACTCTGAAGAAATTTGGAAAGTGAGGTGCTCTAGAGAAACCTCCCCAGTCACAAGCATGGTCTTATTAATACACAGTTATGAGGAACTGCCGCCACTTGAAAAACTGAACTGGGGAAAATGGAATTTCTATATATATTAACTATCCCCCAGTGTTTTGGGGCTGTACATTTTTAATTCCAATTACAGGCTTCGCCTTAATCATGCAATCAAACATAATAAATTCATGGGTGTTCTGTATTATGAGTAAATAGCATAAACAGTGCAAAAGCAAAAAGAGCAAAAGATATGTATCTGATATAATAAGTATCATCTGATACTACAGATGAAAACTGTGAGAGAAATACAGAGCAGATATATTACAGAAAAATAATACAGCTCCAACTTTTCTGTACAAGACTTATTGCAGTTTTCCCTTTAATGCCAAATCCTTCTGGATGACCTGCAGTAGAAACAGTGAAACTTCCCCTTTAAGCATTTTCTGTTCTCTACATCATTTCATTCACCACTCCCCCCACCCCAACACCCCGCATCCCCCCAGTCTTACAGATCTGCATCAATATTCATCTGTATTTATTGATACAGACTCTGCTAAGTGTCTCCATTTAATTAAATGGCTTGGTTTGCTTCAACACTGATTGACTCAAGTCCCAGCTTCCATTAATCTTCCCTGCTGACCATGACAAAGCTCTCATAAATTTGACCCATGCACAAGTGGTAGATCATTTTTCAACTTCATTTCATGTTACATTGTATGGGAGAAGCTTCTTGTTCCCTTGGCCAAGGGCATCACTTGTTAAACAACTACACAGCATTTAAGAACCAAGTGACAGCTTCTGATTTTTCTTAGCCCTGGTAGCCTCCAAAATAACTCGATACAGAGCAAAGCCTGAATCAGATTGCCAAATAGAATAGAGATTTGGAACAACTGCAGAAGCATCTTTCTTTCTTGCATAAATTTCTTTGTTATATAGATAGAAAAATGTTTATCTTATTGTTATCTGAAATACTAAACTAAATATATAGATGATTTATAGACATTTTCTTCTCAATTGAGAACAAAAAGTGAGCTGCTCAAGGCCACACAAGAGACAATTTGAAAATGAGTTCTCAGAGAGCTGACTGTTGTCTAAATTCCGTGATCAACATTTCACAAACCATTACCAAATGGTGCACTGAAGGCCTGCAGAACTGGGTGGTATCACCCATTGCAAACACATTTTCTGCTGATCTGTTCAGGGAAAACTGTTTCCTCTCCTTCCTTCCAGCTTCAGGAAGCTGAAGAAGACAGAGCAGATAGATGTATTCATCCACATGGCAGGGAGAATTTTGAGATAAAGGACAGACAACTGTGTGCCTTGGGATGGAGGAAAAGTAAAATCCCATAAATCAGCTTTTGAGGAAGACTGTGGAGACCTTCTAGAATAGCAGAAGGTATTCTTGCATGTTAGCTTCATCTTCTTAAAAGTGTGATTGTGTAAACAAGTTTTACACAGTCATAAAACGACTGAATACAGCAGTGGAGATGTGGTCAGGACCATTAGATCCATGAACTGTCATTAGCTGAGTGGTAGATACCTAGTCCGAACTGCATTTAGGATATTTCTTCTTTAATAACAATCCTATTAAACTTGACAAGAATAAATAGTCTATGACCATTAAATTAATTATAAGATATCAAATTTCTAGCTCCAGCTTTTCTGCACAAATCCTGGAACAGTTTTTCCCACAGTACCAAATCCTTCTGAGTGATCAGCAGCAGAGGACATCATGAAACTCTTTAGCTGTCCCTAACTAGGTAGAGGATACCTAGTCCTAGCTGCATGCAGGATATTTCTTTTTCTGTAGGGAATAGGACAAGAATAAAGAGTCTATAGCCATTACATTAAATACAAGCTGTCAAATTTCACTTTCTCCCTGGGAACTTCCACTCTCCTCACCCCTTGTAAATTCTAGACAGCTCTGGAGTAAGCATCGTTTTGGGAAACTTTATCAGCTCATAAAGAGGCTAAAACAACAGTAGTATTCAAGCTGACATTGAACAGCATCTCTGTTTTATTACAAAACCCAAACCTTTTCCTGTCAGCATTAAAACGGGAAAAATAAATAATTTTCTGTGGCATAGGATGAATTTATCACTTAGTCAGAATGTTTAACTGAGGTGACAATGAAAACCCATAGGCTGTTGGAAGGGATATGCTGTTAAAATTTGGATAATTTGATTTTGTTCCACATGTACCTTTGGGGGAAAAATATTGGATAGGGCAGCTTTCAGACAGAGTTGAAGAATGAAATTTGAATGCTTCAGTAAAGCTACAAGCACCTGAAAACAATATCAGAATGATAAGTGTTTTTCAAACTTAACTGGAGTAGGAATTACACACATTGCTTCAGTTTGGAAATACATTATTTCTAGAACAGGTAATCGAAGAAATCATGTTATATTTCACAATGTTAGTATCAATTATATTTGCCAAGATTATCCCTTACTACTTACCCTATTCAGATAGCACCACTTTCTTCCTTCAGGCCACTCCAGGCACGTTGAGGACTGAGAGTCCTTCATATGCCAGCAATACTGCCAGCTGGACCGGAACTTGAGTGTATTGAGATTACAGAGGACCAAAGGGTCCAGAGGGCTGCTAGAGGAGACGGCAACTGAAGGGCAGTGCTGTTACCTGAAGAGAGAGAAAGACAGAGAGAGAGCAAGAGAGAATAAGAGAGGGAAGGAAGAGAAGGGAAGGGAAGGGAAGGGAAGGGAAGGGAAGGGAATGGAACAGATGAGATCTGAAAAATCTCCAAGGTTTATCACTCAGCACCACAACATATGAACTTTGTGTTGGAGCAACTGTCCTTTCACCTGACAGGATGGTGCACACAATGGTGCTAGGAGGTGGCAGCAGGAGAGGCTGGGGG
>NW_010393649.1:53393-77585 GCF_000710305.1 Buceros rhinoceros silvestris | reverse complement strand
GGGAAGGGAAGGGAAGGGAAGGGAAGGGAAGGGAAGGGAAGGGAAGGGAAGGGAAGGGAAGGGAAGGGAAAGTCATACAACAGATACTCTCAATTTCATTGCTTAGCTGCAAAAGCTATGAATAGGCAGGGAGAAATTTTGGGAAGCCTGGTTCTCTCTGCTAACCTGTTTTAGGGCAATGCATGCATGTTAGCCAAATGAAGACTGCCGTACAACAACGTTCAATGCTCTGGGAAGAAAATGCATTTGATTTCAGAAGATAAAATTTTTTCTTTTTCCTTTCTCCACATGAGCTAGAGTTTAAAAGTTTAATCCTTAAGCCTTTTACTAAGTGTTACCTTGTCTACATTGATCAAATGTTTCTCCACTCCCACTGACACAACCATTTTATTAAAGACTGGATGCTTCTCTTCTCTTTACTGGTCAGATAGTATCTCCATAATCCCTAGTACCATCTGTATTGTACACAGTGGGGCTGATGGTAGCAGAGCTGATGGACTCTCTGCATCACGTGCTTTTTGATCGCACAGCACAGGGACTTCAAATGTGATGCCGGGAGAAAGGGAGAGAGACATGGTCCAAATGAAAATTAATTTATCCTACCCGAGTCCAATCTTTCCCTGAGGCAGAGCAGCAGAGCAGCAAAGCACAAATAGAAAAAGCCCTATGAAGTCATACAGTCCTCTGACTTATCACTGTAGAATTGTCCTTTACTGTATATTGTACATCACAGTTTTAACTTGCACAACCACTGAAGCAACCAACACTTTCCTTAGGAATTTATTCTACAATCTACTAGGTCTCATTCTGAAGGAATAAAAGGATAATAATTGCAAAAGCTTGCTGTCTGTCACATTTTAAAAGTCATGTATAAAAAATCACATACAAAACTACATTAAAGGGTCATGGAATATTATGCTCCATAGTTTAGAAATGCAGAAATTACTGTTAGACTACTCAACCTTATGCACATCTACATGATGTTATATTCTCCAGTTGAACAATTATATAAATTTTTTCCCTTACCTGTCCTTGCCTCAGTCAAAATGTACAGAGCTCACTTTAATGAGGTGCCTGTAATTGTTTTGTCTTCTCATAATTTTCCAAACAAACTCTTCTGAAGCTTTATCTACATAAAAGCTTTTCTCTAGCATTCTTCCCAATACCGTTTAGCTGTTTCACACACACTATGCTCAGGGCAACCTTGGAAACTGCCAGGAGTAATGTTAATTCCACTTGATAGCCAAAAAGCCTAGGTGCAGAACCCTCCCAACATTTGGGTTCTCAGTCTGTACTCTCAGAACCTAAATGTTCAAAATACTTGGAGTTACACACTACTGTATCCACCCCAAGTATAGCTACTACTGCATCAATTAGAGTGAAGTGTGTGCAGTACTCCTGGAAATCAAAGCACATGTCCCAGGACAGGCTCTAGAAACCAAGGAATGAAAGCACTGAGAGTCAGCTTGACCCATCAGTTGACCCATCAGCAAAGTGATGGGTCAACCCAGATGCCACAGACTAGCCCCAGTCCATTTACAGGCTTCTACAACCTCATGCTCCCTGTATAATATCTAAAAGTAAGTCACAGACTTAGTTCACTTAAGTGGAACCTAATTCCCATTGCATGAAATAAATACATGTTGGCTGAACTAGGGAAACAGAAAAAGCTTCAGACTTAACAGATGGGCATTCATGGAGATATGCTTATGAGTAATAGGTGTGAAACCAAGGGAGCTAAGTTCTGATCCCACTTCAGGTGAATGGTTTAAGTCTTTTAGTCAGAATGTAGCAAATTCAGCAGAAATTACTGAGCTTTTTCAGACAAAGAATGCAGCTCATTACAGTCATCACAGTCCAGTGGCTGGTTAAATAATTTATGCTGCTGCCCACATCTAAGTGCATGTTCTGGAGACCAGAATTTTGGAAAAATACTGGTGGCAGTGCCTTTGGCAGTGGTACTCTCTGTTGTGCAGCTTAATCTAAATAGGTAAGCTGTGAAACAGGTAACTAATGAAAAAAGACAGGCAAAAGAATGGCAATTTGTTAATCTTGACAACATTTAGTTGTAAGATAGGTAGGAAGTTATTCAGCACTATCAAGACTTAGGAGACTTAGCTAGAGTGGAAAAATTACTGGTACAAGCACAGGCACCTGGGGACTAAGAGTGAGGTCCCTCACTCAAACTCCCCACTGAAGGTGAGGAAAAGAGGCCAAGTTCAATGTGATGTTCAGGTTGACATTAGACTGTGCCACTACGTTGAGACCTATTGCATAACACTCTGCTAATGGTTTATTGTAAGCAATTCATTTTTGTGCATGTCTTTGTATAACTGGTCCTTGTTTCCTTGGAATCAGATTCTCTAACAATCCTAACTGCATATGTGAAAGATCTCATCCAAATCAGAAATGGACCAAACTTTTAGCTTCTGATGTAGATCTGACAAATTTTTGGCCTGAGAACTGGGGCTGTCTATCACAGACAACAAAAGCAGTGTATATCAACCAGGTATCAGTGTGAAACACCACCACAGTGTGTTTACATACTGCAATATGTTATAACATATGTGCATTAATTTAACCCTAACGCATCAGAGGTCTTAGCATGAATTGGGCCTTTCCTGTGTCTCTGCAATCACACCTAAAGGAGATCATATTGCCACATTCTTATCCAGTGTAAATAGAGTAAACTGGCATGGGTAGCATATGTTGCAAACATACATACACCTGGCCATCACCGGAAGCAAGAGGGCCTGGCGTCTCAGGTCCAGTGCCAGGCTTTACAGAAGAATGTGCTTTAATAGGAACAAACTTTGATGCTTTGCTATCCACCTGCTCCAAGCCTGATTCAGTGTGCCCACTCTCCTCAACATGCTTCTGCCCTTCACCTCATTACCCCTACGACACATCTCCTCACTTCACTACTCTCAGATGTGTTCTAATTTCTTATCCTACTCCCAGCCCTTCTGCATAGCCAGCGCTTCTCTAGTTTTCTGAACTGCTGCCCGCTCCCTCATCTTCTTCTCCCTCATCCAGCAGTCTTATTGAATAGTCTCATTTTCCCTTTCTGTTAGCTCAATTACATTTTCCTTTTTATTCCACCCTAGTTTTCCAGTTGTGTTACGAACAGGGTCTGTTCCAGTTATCTCCTTCACCCTTGCTCTCTTCTCTTGCCACCTTGAGCAGTTGCTGCTCTCCCACTGCCTCTTAAACCTCTTTTCAGACCTATTTCTCTTTTCTTTCCAATTTCACCAGTTCCTACCTAGATCACTCTTCAAGCTGCTTGGGAGACCAAGAACACTGACTGCTTCCTAGGGTTCCTGGTCTTTCTCAAAGACATTTAAGTGTCTCTGACAGCAACTCCATGTCAAACTCCCCATTTTGCTCCTTGACTCAACTCACAGCTGAAGTTCCTTACCACGTTTACCACCCACCTTTCCTGTATCTCTGTCTCAGGTCTACCTTGTCCCCTGTGCATCTGAACCGGTTATCTAAGTCTTGCACACTGCTGGATCAGAGGGTGGGAAGAG
This sequence comes from Buceros rhinoceros silvestris, assembly GCF_000710305.1. Lineage (NCBI taxonomy): Eukaryota > Metazoa > Chordata > Aves > Bucerotiformes > Bucerotidae > Buceros > Buceros rhinoceros. The sequence goes on along the minus strand of NW_010393649.1, from coordinate 74,055 downwards.
AGCTGGAGAAACACACAACCCATGCAGTGTGGGTGTGTACACCATCCACAGTCTCAGCAGCCTAGAGCTGCAACAGCAAGAAGAAATCCAACTCCACTCCACATTCAGGCAAAATGACACTTTCAGGGCATTTATATGCGGGAATTTCAAGACGTGTGAGCTGTCTACATTGACTTATCAAATGTGTGTGGGTTTCTGTGTATAAAGAAGCTACTCCTCGCTAAATGCCAAATCCAACTCCAAGACAGGAACTGCTGGAGTTTCTAAACAAAAAGATAGTTTTGATAATGTATATTCTCTCCAAACACCCTCTGTGCTGATCCTCCTCTTGAAAAAAAGAGAAGCTATTGGTTTATAAGAGCCTTAAACATTCTTCTCAGCATTCTGCCAAACTCATCTACGATAGATAAAATAAGTTAAAAGAAAAATCCCACAACAGTCTGTTAATGCCTCCCACAGAGAACAATCATCTGAAGATTAAAACCTGAAGATCAAACCAGAGAACTGGGTATAAGCAAAAGCTCCCCTCATGTAAGGCAAGAGTAACCTCTTATCTTTTTAATGGACCAGCCAGTAGCACGGCAGTATGATGAATACTCAAAACAAGGAAACCAATCCAAAGCACGAACGCTGGAAAAGTAAAAACCAAGTCATTCTTGTATCTGTTTTACCTCATCCATGTAAATTTAGCACATAAACAACAGCAGATATGACAGTTCTGCTTGAGTAAAATGAACTGTGTGCAGAAGGCTGTATTTGTGATGTCTTACATCCTCAGACATGTTTATCTAGTGTTTTCCTACCTCTGTAAGACATATACGAAACTATTTCAAGACAGAAAGTTTGTTTTTTTCCCTTGTAAATGTTTTTTTTTTTTTTTTCCCCTTGTAAGTTTTAATTAAATATAAGAAGAAAAATAGCAATTGGGTTAAATAACATGCTGTGAAAGTAAAAGTACCAAGTAGTCAAAGAGAAATAATAATGTAAGTCCTAAAATGGTAATGACATATGATGAATGTAATGATCAGCTGATTAGTCATTTAATTTCTCATTTGGAATCAAATTTACATACCTAACTTATCAATTCAGATGTGACAGTAACATTAACATTAAATATGTGGTTTGGTACTTCAGTAAATGACAGCCATTGCTTAAACAGCAATAATACTAGCCTTTGGGACAAACATCTAGAGCACATTGCCTAATTCATTTCGTTTTCAAATGAACAAAGCCTGGCTCTGAATGCCCTGCTTTCCTACAAACATGCCTGGAGGGCCTTGTTGTTAACTCTGGAGACTGAAAGGGGGTGGCTGCAAAAATGAGCCCCATTTATTATGTCAAAACCCAACCTCTCAAGCAGAAGGGTACCACTCAGACAGCATAGCAGCTCCCCAGAGACCATAGATGCTTCGGATGTTCTCTCTCATGGGCTGCTCACCAGACGCGTTAGGCCTCTACACCCTAGTCTTTCTAGAAACTAATAACTTGAAGGATTACACTCACAAGGAGGAAATATGAGATTTTTAAGCCTCATATAATGAGAAACAACCTTCCTTCCTTGAAAATTAATGGCTTATGTAATATTTAAATCATTATTTTTCAGAAAAATGCTCACTATGGATCACACAACCATGAAATACGGCTTAATGTCTGCTTTGCTGCTGATGCTGTTGAGTGACTTCGGGGACATCAAAAGTAAAATTTTGTAGGAAAATAAAGATATTTCTTCTGATGCATTTTTCAGTACTGCTAATTAACGCATTGCTGATTAGGATGTCTGAGATAACTATACTTTATAACAACTTTTCTGTTATAAATTCCTATTTATAAATCTGGGAACAGAGACACATTGCAATCCATCACGGATGGATTATCACTCTGCTTTTTAAATATGAGAATTTAAATATTGAGAAATAGTATGAAAAGGTAAAAACCACTTCTTTTTTTTTTTTTTTCAAGCAAGAGAACAGAAATGGACTTCCCCACAGACAGGTTACCTTTTCTTCCGTTTCCTCTTTGCAACAAAGACATTTGCTGGAATGTTAATTCACAGAGGAGAAACAAAAGAAAAAGAAAAACCTGGCAGATTGGGACTCTGTCTGGTACTGCACATTTGGGATAATGGAAACACAGCCTAAGGAGATGGAGAAAAAAAACATAGTGCAAGCTGCATGGCAAAACTTGCATGCAGTATTCACATAGCTATAAAGATTGGGAAGGTAAATAATAATAAATAATAAAAATAGCTATAAAGATAACTATCAAGACAGGACTGTGGGTTATCACATGATTATCTTTGCTAATGGTGTGTGTGTGTATATATACAAGCGTAGTGGTCAGGTGTATGCAAGGATGGTGAAAATACTCTTTGCCCTGTGATGTTTAAGGCTTTTAGTCACTTCCGTTGCTACTTACCGTGGTTATATGTCCCATCTGCACAGCAATATGCTGTGAGTCAACCTGTGAAAACTATAGGACATCACCGCCCACATAAATGAGAACATAAATGGGAACATTTATGGACTGAAAAAATAGCCTGAAATGCTGCATTAGTTTTGCCTTTAGTCCTTACTGAATTTCACATACCTGTTTTCCCAGAATTTACAGTCTTTCGGCATGGAGCACTTCCTGTCGATCTCTCAAGCAGCCTGCAGTTTCAGACAAGGTTTACTGTAAGCTTATTTCCTTTCACTTCTTAAGTTCTTGACAAAAACCTCAACTTTTCTATCTATCTGTGAAATATTGCCATGCTATAAAAATCAGTCTGGTGGATGTGGGCATTAAAGTGTTTCAATTTTCCTGGCACAAAATGGTGTATATACGTTCCATTTGCAGTAAAAGAGAAAATCCCGCTCTTCACAAGCATGGAGGATTAGAGGAAACACTGCAGAACAGAAAGTGAGGCTGCCCAAAGTGCGCAGAGTACCTTGCCTTCTGGGCTCTGCACCAGCCTTCCGTTAATAGCAGACCTCTGCTTTGGTAGCAATTAGGAGAATAATTTCATAAAGAAAGAAAACTGCTGTTAGGGAATTGTAAGACTAATGTATTTTTGCCTGTGTGTTGCTCTTGGTGAATATTACACAGGACACAGGTTTAACTCCTTGGATCCTCCTCTGAACAAAGTGTTGCGGAAAGAATTCAGACTCTGACCATCAGCCCCTCACCTAAACACCCCAAGGGGCAAATCTGAAGATTACAGTGACAACGTAAATGTTGGTAGCACGTATTTAATCACAAAAGAGAGTTAAACTTGGCAACTATGCTGTCATTTCATTGAAAGATAAGGGGAAAGCATGCACTTTGTTTTTCAGGAATATTCAAATTCTAGAAGTTTTTTGACACTGTCTCTTTTGTGAAATTAAAACGCAGCAAGTGCATTCAAATGATGACAGTCAGATGATGAGCCTCTGCTTACAGTTTTTACTGGTTTAGCAAAAAAAAAAAAAAAATTGTCACCATAGCATAAAAGAGCCACTGTTACTCCTATGCCCTGTCTAAGCCATCAGAAATTGCTGAAGAGGCATGGTAGCACGTATTTAATCACAAAAGAGAGTTAAACTTGGCAACTATGCTGTCATTTCATTGAAAGATAAGGGGAAAGCATGCACTTTGTTTTTCAGGAATATTCAAATTCTAGAAGTTTTTTGACACTGTCTCTTTTGTGAAATTAAAACGCAGCAAGTGCATTCAAATGATGACAGTCAGATGATGAGCCTCTGCTTACAGTTTTTACTGGTTTAGCAAAAAAAAAAAAAAAATTGTCACCATAGCATAAAAGAGCCACTGTTACTCCTATGCCATGTCTAAGCCATCAGAAATTGCTGAAGAGTCATTCTATCCGACTTCTCCCCAACAGCCCTAATGGCACTCTTGGAGCAAGCAGACAGCATGAGCGACAGCAGCCCTGAAGCTACTTTAATGTGTTTCAAAGACATAAGCTGGCATTCGTTACCTGAGGTTCAGGGATATGCGTCAATGTCTTAATGCCTCTTCCTTCAACTTTGAATGTGCTTTAAGCACTGTTCCACTATCCCAGAAAGTCAAGGCCAAACCGCAAGCTATTAGTTACTGCCTGGAGCAGGAGCTAGCCACAAACAGCTCAGAGAGAAGAGCTTAGTCTTGGGATTATTTTCCACAGCTCTGTGTTAAAACTATTTTTGCACCAAAAGGGTTTTTTTCTCTATTTGCTATATTGATCTGCCAATGCAGCTTTTGTAATAAATAAAAAGCCCATGATGAGTTTAAAAGCAAAACCTGATATAATTCTATTCAAGGGAACTTGTATTTCTTGCAATGACAAAAAAATGACACCTTCATATTTATTAGTAATAACAGGTAGCATCGCCATTCCCAGTCAATGCTATCTGATGATTTGCAGAGATAAACACAACTGTTGATGAATTCTTGCAGCAAAGAGAGATTGAAACTAGCATCCAGAACATGACTGATTTCTTTAAGGTACTGTAATGAATCAATGTCATCCCTTCTGTTAAGATTTCTGATTCCTTGGTACCCAGACCTGGAGCAGAGCAATCCAGCCACACCGTAATCATTACGTTTTATTCCACAGCAAGATCAGAAATGTAGTAAACTCGGGTTGAAGGACAGAACAGGCCATGAGGTATTAACTGAGAAACAGAGGATGTAACACAGCCTCGTCTTTTCATAATGCCCAGGACCTTCATGCTCTCTAGGATAGTCATATTTGCATCCCTTAAACTCCTTACTGAAGCCTTAGCACTATCCAACCTTATGATTGTTAATTTATGTAATTTTTTATATTCATTTAACAGCAGGGAGTGTAATAATTAGTTTTTTGGTCACTATTTTTTACCCCCGCACATCTCTATGTCCACAAGATTCATGTGCTCCCATTTTCCATTTTATCCCTAATTGCCTTTCATTTTGATAGCATCCAGAGGCTGCTCATTTTTTAATTTGTCCTACATTTTTGACAATTTTTATCTGCCTTGTGTTGACAGCTGTCATTGCTGATACTTCACTGACCATGAGTTAGGATGGAGATGCTGCCTTAGACTCAACTCAAGTGGTCAGGGTTGTATTTGTTAAGTTAGCTGATGGTACTGATTGATAGAAATGACTTGCAAAGTGATTTCTGTGCTTTTTTGCAACATAGCTACATCTGCTGCAGGCTCACAGGAGGAGGAAACCACTCAGGAGATAACACTGACAGATTAGTGGAATAAGAAACTTCTGAAGAAAGCTTTGCTGCTGATCCTATTTGTCACACTTGCATGAAAAGGAGGTGGGAAAACATTATCCTTCATCACAACTGCTACAGGTGCTGCAGGGCAAATTATACACATGGTTTGGGGTTGTTATAAACTGGACCTAATCAAATACCACTTTAATTTTTCTATCATTATCATCATGTTCCTCAATTTCTGTTTCGTTTTACTTAGTCCATCTTATTTTTGTATTTTCTCCTAGTTCAGTTCCAGCTCCGCTTTGTAATTTGCAGCCATTCTTTTCACTGTTTAAATAAAACATCAAACGTAAGACTGTAGGAAGAGTGAGGAGCCAGAGTGCCAGAGAACTGCTGCTCCCCCCTACACCTGCAGCACTCTGTTACCCCCCAGCTTGGTGGCAGTGCCTACAATAACTGTCTCCTTGCACTTGCCTGTGACTTGTGATTTTGTTTGCATAACCACAATAAGGAACACCCACGCAAAGCTATCAGTCAGCTCAACAATGACAGCAGCAAGCAACTTCTCTATTTCTCGTGAAATATTAATTTTTTTGAAAAAAACCCAGACCTTGAAACCCCAAATCACTACCTGGCACAGGCTTAATTGTTCAGTGATTTGTTTTCAAGAACTATTTAAAATAATTTTGGAGATAAATTCTCTTGCATAGCCTATTCAGCAGATAGATAGGAAATGTTCTGAGAGTCTGCAAAACAATTTGATTTTAAGGAATTAATGAGCCTTTACAGATTTAGGGAATCAAATTCATTATAGAATCATAGAATCATGGAATCATAGAAAGGTTTGGGTTGGAAGGGATCTTTAAAGGCCATCTAGTCCAATCTCTCCGCAGTGAGCAGGGATATCTTCAACTAGATCAGGTTGCCCAGAGCTCCATCCAACCTGACCTTGAATGTTTCCCCAGATGGGGCATCTACCACCTCTCTGGGCAACCTGTGCCAGTATTAAACCACCCTCTTGCAAAAAATGTCTTCCTCATGTCTAGTCTAAATCTACCCTCTTTTAGTTCAAAACCATTACAGCTTGTCCTATTGCAAAAGTCCCTGCTCAAAATATTGTCCCATCTTTCTTATAAGCCCCCTTTAAGTACCGAAAGGCTGCAATAAGGTCTCCCTGGAGCCTTCTCTTCTCCAGGCTGAACAACTCCAACATTCTCAGTCTGACCTCATAGCGGAGATGCTCCATCCCTCTGATCATTTTTGTGGTCCTCCTCTGGACCCACTCTAACAGGGACACATCTTTCTTGTGCTACGGATTGCATATTTATACAGAATAAAGAAGATAATATTGCAACAGATAGATAACTGGCATCTCCTCTATGCCAAATATTTTACTGCCTTCCCCAGTACACATTACCTCAAATGATATCCAAATAAATTCACAAAAATATAATCACTGGAGGAAATCTGAGAAATGTAGGTATAAATTGCAGAGAAAACAGCACATGACTTGCAGATAGGCTGCAAAAAAAAAAAAGAGTATGACTATGATTGCTGGTTTGAAAACTCTTGTCTAAGTCTCGTCTAACTATAGGATGTATATGAGACTCTACTGCATGAAGACCGTGAACCTTCAGTGACCAAACTATTTTCTTTTAGAGTTGGAGGTGCATACTTTCTTACTCTCTAATGAAGTCTCAAACACAAAAGACAAATGTTTAGATCAGGGTTCTGTGAACACATTGCTGTATTCCTTTGAAATCATCACAGTAAGTAAAGCAGAATTATCTTCAGGAGTAGCTCAGAGGCAAGGGGCACAGTTGACATAATTCCTCCTGCATTATCACTTTATTTAAAAAGCCAGTTGATGTATAGTGAAAATGACAAGCTCTTAAGAAATTTTATTATCATTTTGCTAATTTGCTCTAACTTCTAAGCAACCTCATGCAGAGACACAAAATTGAATGATAGAGAACCTAAAATACAACATAAACAGCATGCATCACTCCACTAGTTCTTTGAAAATAAAGTTAATTTACCTTCTGGGGTTTTTTTGGTTTATTTTCTTTCCTTGTTTTTTGTTTATGTTTTTTGTTTTTGTTCTTGTTTTAATAGTAGCAAAATGCATTTATTCCCTGGACTGACTGATATACCAAAGGTTGCAAGTTCCAGTTTAATTTACTTGATAATAAACTTTAGCAGGGGCACAGTATGTAATGCTCAAAGAGGAAATTAGCATGTCACTTACTGAACAAGATAATATTCGCTAGATATGTGGGTATCTTTTGTATTCTTCTCATTCCCTGGCTTTTTCACCTCTATTCTCAGCCCTTTATACCAAGAGAGAAACATGAATGCTTATCCTCAAACACACCTTTGTAGTTCTCATTTCCCATTTAAATCAGCAACTTGTAACAAGTGACAGAGTTGGCAATATTTTTCATGATCCATGCCCTCAATTAACATCATTCCAGCGGCATTCATGCCATGGATTTCTTCCTGTGTTTCTCTATCCAGAGTCACAAACACGGGATATATAAAGCCGCACAATGCTTCCCCCACTGCTTTCATTTGGCCTTTCGGTGACATTATCCAAAAATATCTATTGGCATTTTATGTTTGTTATTCCTTGTAGCAATATTGTCTAAGAGACAAAATGAAGTTCTTAAGCCTGTGGATTAGAAACAAATAAATATCTGGGGGATTCCTGAGTTTGTTCTGTCAACGTTGGCAGACTGGAAATGTAGCGGTTTCCCAACCCAACCTGCTGCTGCTTGGGCTCTCTGTTTGCATATTCCCCATCCTGCCACAGAAGCGGAAGGATCAAGGACAAATGGTGCCGTGCCTGCATTGTGGGAGACCTCTGGTAAGCTAGACATTTTTCACAGTGTATTAGCTGCAAAACTGAAGATCACAACGCTTCCAAATGCAACTACTTCTGAACAAAACAATCTTCAAATACTATGCTAAAAATTCCTTTAAAAGGCTCCCGCAGTTTCAAAATCTCTGTGACTTTTCAAATAAAGAGTCGATTGCTTTGGCTGACATTTGAGTCTTCTTTGCATTAGTGCCCAGCGATAATTAGCAAGAGGGTCCTTGGCGTGTGACTTCCCCTGGTTTTGCTGGCTTGGTGATTGGCGTTCTGAATAGACAAGATATTTTTTCTTAAGATGGCCTTAGCTGCAGAGGTCATGTGCTGCTCCACACAGACGAGGGAACTGAATTTTGTTCTTTCTTATTCCCAAGGATCTCTGAAACCTTTTCAGGCTAAACTGGCAATTAATTTGTTGGACTGAAATTCATTATGTGCTCAAATTGCAAACATGCAGCTGAGTATTAACAAAATATGAATCATATTTTGCTGCTTTATGCAATGAAATAAATTTCTAGTTGAACTCAGTAGGACGAGTCACGCTGCCTAGGGGAATGATTCCTTAACTCAGAGGGCTGAGTCAGATTCCTTTATAACCAATATTCCCCCAATACGGCAAAACACTGAGAATGAATTCGAGCTAAAATGGTGATTAAACTGTAAGTCCTGGATTATTTACTGGAGGAATCGTTATATATGTGGTGACCTGTCCTGTTAATTCAGATGTCTAAGTGAGAAGCCGAAAGCTGGTATGACTGCACACAGGTGACAGTCAGCTGGGATAAATACCTATGCACATATGGGCATGGCCTGGCATGAGATTTACGCTATCTCCTTCACATTTTCAAGGACCAGCAAGAGCTCACTGGATGCTGCCAGGACCGTGGCACTTTCCCAAGCTCTGACCCTTCTGGCAGTGTGAATCAGTTCCAGGATACCCTGACTATCTCAGAGAAAACACACATTTCCCTGGTACCCAGCTTTCTCTGGGTGGGTTGCACAGTGGCACTGGGTGCCTTGTCTTAAGAAAGGCAAGAGCAAAGGTACAGAGACTTATAGGCCAGCCAGTCTCACCTCAGGCCCTGGAAAGATCACATATCCTGTCTTTTTGGGATGCATTTCCAAATGTGAAGAACAAAAAGTTTGAAGTTGTAATCAGCACAGATTTATCAGGGACAAATGATGTTCAGCAAAACAGAGTGCCTCTTATAACAAAATGACACGAGAAGGCCTGCAGATGTGATATATCATAGGTTTAGGAAAGCTTTTGACTTCATGCCCCAGAGCATTTTCATTTGGCAGAGGAAGAACTGTGGACTGGAAGAAATGATGGTTAGGTAGACTGAAAATTGCTTGTCTCTGGGCTCAAAGAGTGGCAACCAATGGCTCAGCATCTGCTTGGTGGCCAGCAATGAGCAAAGTACCCCAAAGGCTAAACTCTTGCTCATATTGTTTGAATGTCTTAATCAGTGACCTAGGGCCTGCAAATATCAGTGATGTTAAATTAGGAGAGACTTTTACAATGAATGGCAGAACTTGAATTCATTGGGGCTTTGATAACCCTTGAGAACCGGGCCAACAGAAAACTTGTGATGTTCAACAAACTTCTGCTCTTGGGACAGTGTAAGCTCAGACAGGATTAAAGGATGAGTAGCAGTCCTGCTTAAGAGTAATGATGGACTCTAGATTGATTACACTTTCTCACTGTGCATAAGGTAACTGCAGATCATTCTGTGTTGAGAGAAGTTGCCCAAAAGATATGGGGAAGTGTTATTCCCCTCTGCCTGGATCTCGTAAGGCTGCCTTGTGGAAAAGTGAATTGAGTTTTGGACCGCCTACTGGAGAGATTCATAAGCCTGGTCCACAAATGTTGAGAGGTCCGTAATCTGCTGAAGATTCTAAGACTTGGTCTAATAGCAGTCAACAACTACTTGAAGGGTAGTAAAAAAAGGACTTGGAGAGGTTAAGGTGGCCATTAGGAAGAACTTCAGGTTGAAAAACTTTGCAGTACAGCCCTGTGTCATCTCCATCTTTGGAGGTTTTTAAGATGCATTTAGACAAAACCATGGCTGACCTGAACTAGCGTCAGCAACAGTCCTGCCTTCTGGGGGGAGAATTTGGACTAGGTGGTTTCCAGAGGTCTTTTCGAAAACCCGTGGTGAACACTTTTATGTTTACTCTCCATTACTCTACACTGACTACAGATTTCTGAATCTACACCTGCTCTACAGGGTTTGAAGATTAATAACTTGGAAAATACTTTTTCCATGATTGTCTGTGAATCCTTATCTGTCTCCTTTGAGTGCAGAATGTCTGTATTACCAACACCTGGGTCCTGTGGTGAAAGCGTTATGAACTGTAGCTTTCCAGGCAAATTTGTGTGTGAATTAAGATTACGCAGACAGTCTAATCACCGAAACATCCTATATTTTAGAAGTTTGGCCTTTCAACTTAAGAATGGCATACTTTCTTTAACAAACCTGGTGTTTACAATCAGAAGTGTCTGAACATATCTCCAGAACAGACATCTTGCAGCATATTTGCTCACAAGCAGATGATAAAGGAGAAGACTCCAAAGTCTCCAAAGGATGGTGCAGAAGAATCAAGTCCAACAAATTGTCATTTTGGGCTTGTCCCACACCTAACAGCCATATACAGAGGGATGTGGAAAAGGAATGTGGAAACCTCCACATGATGACTTTCACCATCGTCTTACCACAGGAGTGAGGCTGGTCCCAACTATAATTCCAGAGAGCTCTGTACATTTTTCTCCACCCACCAAAATATGAGGGATCACAAGGCATGACCCATATGAGATGAGATAGTGGCACTGCTGATACGTTTTGAATCCAGAGAGATGGTAGGACACAGTAGGTTTATTTCTCTCATAATGCCTTCCATAATAGTCACTTCTGCAAGAAGCAGTCAGGCACTGGTGTTGCAGCTGATGCTGGAGACACTCATTAGGCTAGTGAGCCAGCCTCTGCAGAACATTTCTAGACATCCATTAATTTTAACACACTGCAGAATCTTCCCAATCAACACACATTACTGAAGGCAATTAGTTACTTTAAATAATTCTCACTTCAGCCAAAACTGAATGTAATTTCACTGGTCAAGAATAAAATATATCCCTACATAAGCATTTCTTACTTTCAAGTTCTAAAAGCCCTTGGCAAAAATAAATGAAAATAAAAACCCAAACAACCAAAACCCAAAAGAACATATAGAAAAAAGAAAAAAAGGAAAAGGGAGGAAAATACTTGAAAACCTAAACATAACCTGACTAAAAAATCCTGTCTTGATTCAGGTTGTAGACTGATAAAAGAAAACAACACGTGAGAGAAAAATGCCCTACTCTCAGAACGTTTTATTTTTAAGACAAGAATTAATAGGATTTTTTTTTTAATTAGTTGCTCCCTTTTTGTGTTAATGCCAGAAAAATTGCAGAATTTGTCACAAAATTAACAGAAATACAATCACAGAGAAAATATGCTTTGATTATTGTACCACCTTAAATGCTGTATTTCTAAGCCACCCTCTACTGAGGGATTTATTTGCTCTGCTTTTATTTGGTGAGCCTTCACCCATTCTGCTTTATTATTCTCGCTCTTTAAACCTGCATCTGAGATAACTAGGAAATTAACTGCCTTTGCAACTTGCCTGATACAATTCCTCTTGGTGTTGCAGAGACCATTTCAGAAATACCTATTCAGGCTGCAAAGTATAGCACGAAAAAGCTGAGAGGAAAACAGTACTGATAATTTAACCATGTCTGCCATGCTGTGTGTAAGCAGTGGAGGCAAAAGGGAGAGGTGAGGGGTTTGAAAGGCCGCAGGCATTAGCCCTATCTGCCTGTCTCTGTCCCTCTTTCATCTCTCAGGTTCTGTCTCTGCCTCTCCATCTCTAGACTGCTGTTCCCAGCTCCCGTTCTATCCCCAAGACCACTCTCTTTGTTAATCTCTTTGCCTGTGTCATGTAGCAGAGAACATTTGTCTGAACTATTGACACCTGTAGAAGAAGTTATATACAACTGACTGTTACCAGCTGGGAGTTTTGGGTTGTGGCTTATCTAAACTCACTTTCCAAGTGTCGCTAGTTTGGGCCAATGCCATGGGCTGTGGATACAGGGTTGTGGATGATGGTAGCTACACTCCTCATCACCAGAAAGGGAACAGGCAGAGAAACAGGCACCTGTCTATCTCTTCCTCTGTCTTTTCTGCAGTATGCCCTTGACACTTCCTCAGATCTCAGTTTACCCCATTTCCCATCTCCCCTATGCCCTGCCTTACCTGATGAACAGGTAAAGAGGTTTATTCCCTGTACTCAGTTGAATCTCTCCGGTCTCCTTTATCTACTCTGATGATTTAGAAGGCCTCAGACAGCCCTTAAAATCTTGTTGAGCTGGAGAAGGTACGAGACTTGTCTCATGCCTCCATAGTTGGAATTCCCAACCTGAATCTTCAAAGATCCTAAAAGATGGTAAGCAGAGGCATTGCTGGAATAACAGTGTCTTGAGGGTTAATAAACATCACGGTGAAACTGCTGTCAGTTATTTATTCATATTGCAAACTATGTTGTTAGAGAACTAGTCTGAACTGTAACATTCACACCCCTCAAAACATTTGGCTTAAACAGATACTTCATTTCTCCAAGTAAAAGGCAAGCTGAGGCTTGATTGTTAAGTCCTGCTCTCTTCAGTGAATCCTACAGTAGGAATTATGAATCTTCACTCTCTTTTCTCCTGAACAAAGCTGTTGCAATATCATTTATAGACTAAGGTTCTGAATAGAACTATGGCTAATAGCTAATATGTTCTCAACACCCCGCATGATTGTGTCAGGCTCCTCAGGGATAAAATTTCCACTTTTTGATACTTTTTGAAAGAGCCAGGTTTTCTTTTGCCGTTGAAATTACAAGCCTAAATTTACTATTAGTTATTCTAACCATAAACTTTCCATAGTCAAACATACTGTCCTGGAAATTGCATCAGCATCCTCCCCTAGCTCATCGTCTAAAATGCTGTAATACTGGTCAGAATGGTTGAAATCTTAATTTGGTGATTTCTGTGGAAAATATTTACAGTGACACAATGAATGTACAGTCCTCTTCAAGCGTTCTTTTTTGTTTTCTTGTTTACAGCTCACTGGCCTGGACTCTCTACCCTTTCCTGCCTTATAGCTGAAAGACCTTAGGAAAATCTGGCGGATTTCTTGACATGCGGCTAGGTTTTTTTATTCTTCATTACATTTTAACAACCCCTTCTGGGGAATGAATTTTCTGATCATTTGAACTCAAGTAAGTCAAGGAGTCTATTATATTAATGGCATCATTCCTTGCTTTAAAATTCAAAAGGGACGATATATAACACCACTTAAGAACAACAGAGGGGGAATAAGCCCAGCAGCCAAGGCAGTGAATAATGCACCACTCTGCACAGAGCCCAGTTTCAGCCCTGAGCACTTTAACTTCTTATGGCTGAAACTACTGCCACAGCTGAAAATTCAGTGCCTTAGAAGATAACATTTTCCTGTCCATAACTGACAGTACCTGCCCAATAAAAGACATGTCAGATTCTGGGGGTCCCTACTTATGATAGGCATTCATTTTGCCACTACTGTGCTACTTCAGAGTTTGTAAATCTTCTAGGGACAGAGTGAAATGATTTGGAAGATTTCCTAAGAAGGAAAAAAGTTTGGGGACATTATTAGGAGACCTCTCCTCCCTCTAAACAAATACTTTCGACAGCACTAATCATGTCTTTCATGAGGGTAAGTTACATCAGTCAGAGAATAACCTATAATCATAATGACTGTAATAAAGCAGTGAATACTAACTGAAATGATTAATAAAAACTACAATAATTTAAATTCTATCTAAATAATGTAAACATATGGTAGTAGCAAAAAAAAATCTCAACCCTGAATTCAAAAACATACACAGAAAAAAATCATAAACTCTAAGTGACTTTCCACTGCACTAGAGATTGTGAGGAATATGTTTACGCAATCTTAATAAATTTTGTTTGATTTTATGAACTTTATTTATTACTATGACCTTTGGTTTGCTTTAAAACTTTCTTTTTATGCTAGAGAAAGGCAGTATCTTTGAATCTGAAACAGGAACATCAAAGACTGTCATCAAAGAGACAGGCTCTTCAAGAAGAACAAAAAGAGACGAATCACCAACCACATCAGAGGGCTGAGCTGAACAAGTGAAGGACTGGAAAGACACCATCTCCCTGAGGATGCTGAAAGGCATCCCAGCAATGGTGATGATACAAGAGGGAGGAGTTTGCTGTCAGCTACCTGTTTTTGCACACATCTGTAAATCTTAGTTGTCTGCAAGCAAAGCTCCTGCAAGCCTGAACAACGCTTCAGCAAAGCAGATCAGTTTATGCCTTTTATTTGGTCAAAGCATGAAAGGGAGGTCCTAAATTCAGTAAGTTCTGAGTAGTATATGCAAGAGTTTTGCAGTTATCCTGCTGTGGTGTCAGGTCTAGCACTAGTATCAGGGAGGGGTCCCTGGAAATCAGCGTAATTTTTCCCCTCGAAGGTGTGCCTCATATGCCAAAACTATGCTTCTGCTCTTATATGGAATTCGCAATGTCTCAGTTGTTCTTTGGCAAAACAAGTTCATATTCCATACAGCTTCGTTTCAGAATGCTAGTTAGAAAAATATGCTTTGTTTTCTAGCAGAAGTTAGAGCTTTTCACAGGCCAGCACACTTTCAATCTTGCCTGGGCTCAGATATGACCAACAATATAGTCCAGAAGAGGTTCCAAAACCTGCACCCATTCTGATTGCTCTCCCTTTCCTGAACTTCGGCTTTTTTCTTCCAGATAGTTATAGATTTCCTTCTCTCCCCCTAGATACCTTCCTGGGTTTAACATAAGCCATTCATTGCAACACCGAATAAAACTCAACCCAAACTCTCAAACCAGGCAAAATCTAATAGAAACAGACACTGTTGATTTTGTCATTTCCCAAAAGCTTAGCTGTCTTACCAAGCTTTTAACAAAGCTTTACTTATTCAAGATCGAGGGGGACAAAAAACCCTTAAAAACTAAAGGTGATTTTCTACTGTCGAGTTGCCATTTAAGGAATTTGGGAAAACAGAGTTTCCTGGGAGAGTTCATAGCTTATTAGTCCTTGTTCAGACTCATGGACAGGAGATACGGAATTGCTCTCTCTTATCTGTTCCGTTATACTTATGTCCATCTCCCAAGTTCTTTTAATCTTCCTCACCTTTATTCTTCCTTTCTCTCCAGTGCCCATCTCTGTCATCACTCCAAAAGATGCCTCAATTCCTCCTCCCTTCAAGTAACTTCCCACTCTCTTGTTTTCATTCCCTTCCAGATCTTCTGTTTCAAATTAATTGTTCTCAGTTCTAGCTCTCAATCTGGTCCTCTGCTTTTCCTTCTATTCCTCTACACATCTCCTACATCCAGTTCCTTCTATGTTTTAGTCCAACTTCTTCCCATTAATGAGAAAAAAGATGATTTCTAGCATAGCTTAGAGACTTTCAGGGCCAATAGATGAGAGATATTCCTTCGACAAGGAGATAGGGTGTCAAAAGGACAGACCAGGAACATGGGAGAATTTTGCTACCAGATTTATAAGTTACTACTGAACATAAACACTTAAAGTCTGGGCCAGTTGTATTCAATTTTTTTAGATTGAAAAAAAAAAAAAGCAAGAGACTCTATCCTTCAAAACAATGTAATACTCTGTCAAGTTACAATTTTTGTCTCCAAGGCTTGGAAGCAGTAGAGTTTCTCAGTCAAACGGCTACTAGTGTTTCAGCTTTCTAATATGGATAAAGAATTCTTTTGTTAGTAATCTCAGTTCTCAAAAAACCTTATACTTTCACAAATAAATGATGGACCTGAGTAGGAAAAACTCTATTCTGAACCATTCAAGTTGTTATATGTTACAGGTAGTTGATAACAGGATCTCGCAGTATAGTATGCAGGGCCTTCTTAGTCTTACGGGTTCACCTCTTACAGGGATGATTGCCTGGTATAGTAGGGAGTTGGATCCTTGTAATTTATTACAATATTTCAAATACTTTTTCTGAAAGCATAAGTCCTCAAGGGTGGTAAGCTGTTCATCTCACCACTTTGTGTTCTCATCATGCCAAATCCTTCAGGTTAAATGACATTACACTTAGTCTACGCTAGCAGTGCTAGTGATTCACTAGACTTCAGTCTTCCTTTTTGGCTCAGTCTGTACTGAGCCAATACTCCGATAGGGGTTTATTATAGAGCACCCTGATGATGCAGGTCTAATCCTTTGATGGGGCCTACTGCTGAGATGTGACCCCTTTTTGACCATTTAACACTCATGGCAATTTTTCTGAAAGCTACAGTTTGCCTCTTAACCTTGATATCTTGAACAAATTCCAGCTCAGGCTCAGCATGTTGAAAACTCGAAACTCCAGTCAGTTTCAGTGATAGAAACCAAGTTACTATTTAAGCTGTTAATTGCTGATGAAAGCTTTGAGAAGTTGTTATCCTCTGCACCAGAGGTAATCACCTCTGTATTCAATTTTTTTACAAAAAAAAAAAAAAAGAAGCAAGAGACTCTATCCTTCAAAACAATGTAATACTCTGTCAAGTTACAATTTTACTTCACTGGTGATTCCATCCTTTACCGAGTGTGCATTATGTATCTGTTCCCTGCATTTTAGGGGTGTAATGAAAAATAATCATTTCAGTCACTGTGAAGGCACTGCAGACTTTTATATAAGAAGTGCCATGTAAGTGTTAAGTATTACTGCATTACTTGCAAAGTTATTATTATGTTGGTTTGTTTTTTTTTTTTTTCAGTAGAGCATCCAGCTAGCTCCATACTAGTTTAAAAATATACTTCACAGGCACCTAGAAAGGAATTCTTTCTAAGGGCTGGAAAAACATGGTGCTAAAATATTTTCATTTGTGAACCTGGCATATAAATTCACAATCACTTGACTAGTTAGAAAACAGCATTAAAAGAAGTTTGTTTCATTTCCTATTTTTCATGCAATAAACAATAATTATGAATCACATTTACAAAATGAAGTTGTAAAATGCCTTTGGGAAAAAAAAATAAAGAGAACAGAGCTTTCTAGAATCGTTAAAGGAGGCCAGTCTTCCAGACTGAGAATGAGTCATCTATAATCACACATCACATCTTCTAGGCAGTTCTTTTTCAGGTGTATATGTTTAATTTCCTGCTGGGGTTTTAATTCTGCTAGATAGTGCGGGGGAAAAAAAGGAAAGATGTTTGAGTCACAAGAATTTTTTCGTTGTCCTCCCTTTCCTCCCCCTTCTTTAAAACTGTCATTTTGATGGCTCAAATTTTGGTCTGTTACAGTGCAAAACAGAGGGAGGCAGCTAACATTTGCAGCGATAGATTCAGATTACTTACAGTATTTCTACTCCTCCTCTGCTGGAATTCTATCAAACTTCATTCTTTTTTAAAACCATTTTCCTAAAAAGCAATGGAACAAGTCTCCTGCATCAGAGTTCTAATGCAAGCCAAGCCATAGTGCAGGGAACAACTGCAAGCTGTTAGAACTTCTCCAGCTGTTAGAAAGGCATGGTGGAGATGGAAGTTTGGAGAGGCTCTGGTGAAATAATCAACTAGGGAAAAGTCGGGAAAGGCAAATTCTCCCACTTTCACATGCTGCAGTAAAATGTATTTGCTAATAAGTGTTATGCACATCTTTTGCATCTTAAGAGTAACAGCCTCTCTGAAAAAGGAACACATTCAGGTATTTGTGCTGCTAATAATTCTTCCTTTGATACTGCAGAGATTTGTAATTTTCTCAACTGTCAGAAAAGTTTGACTGTATGAAGAGTTGGTCTTTCGACCACTCAGACCTGGACCATGACTGGAGTTTACCAACTCTCTGTCTGAACATCAACGAGTCAGACAAGCTTCTGGGGCAGCCCTGAAGAAAGAAAATTTTTCTTGTAACAACCTTTTCAATAATTTCAATTACATTCTACAAATGGAGGTATTTCTAAACTGCTCTGTGTTCTTTGCCCTTAATTTAAGGTTTATAGCTCTGAAAGGGATGTCTAGAATCTGGATCTCTTTCTCACAGTGCACAAATGAGAAAACACATAGCAGCCTGTGTGGATTTAAATTACTCTTCTAAATACTTCTAATGTGATCAGCTCCCTTTACATACATGAACAGGCAACTCTCAGAACATTAGGGTGTATAATCCTCTGTAAGTGCTAAGTAGGTTGCTATATTTCCAAGAAAAAGATATATTCTTTCCCTCCCTCCCCACACACGCTGCCCTCCAAAAAACGTGGTTCTCATAAGGGCAAAATGGAGACTCTATTTCAAGTCTCTATAAAAGCACACACAGACAATGAAAAAAAAAATCAATATAAGCCCCTTTGGCAGCTGAAATCAGATGCTTCATAAGGCTGTGCCAATCTCACTGAGCATCACGTACATTTTACCTTTTGTGCCTTTTAACTTTTTTTTGTCCCTTTTAACTTTTTTTTGTCCCTTTACCTGTGGGAATAAAAAATACAGTCTTGGGGTGCTTTAAGGGGTGTTTTTGGTGTTTTTTTGTTCAACTTTTCATGCTTGGGATTTTTTTATTAATAATCAAAAAGAAAAAAAAAAGGAAAGAAAAACAAAGGTCCTATCCCAGGTTAGTGGTTGATATCTCCTTTATTGAAATGCTCCCATGTCAGGTGTTCCTAGTTCAAAGACGTTGTCAAGGAACATGTTTTGGTTATGTCCAAAATAAACTAAATTAGCTTAACTCACTGCTAAGGAAGATGCACAGAGCAGGCAGAACCAATATGTGTTAGGGTGCACTGAGACTGGCTGAAGGAACATGGTTTTGAGATGTTCCTGAATATATTACCATTGTACTGCTGAAATCCCTCTGAGCTACTTCAGGACTACTGAATTTGCAGCAGCTGTGTAAAAGTACTGGATGGTCAGCTGGAAAGAATCATGTCAAGCACAGTTTAGGAAGCATATCTTTACTGAGAGGGTGATCAAACACTGCAACAGGCTTGCTAGAGATACGGTCAACACCTCAACTTGTCAGTGTTTAAAAGGCATTTGAACAAAGCCCCTAATACCATGCTTTAACTTTTCGTCAGCCCTGAAGTTATCAGGCAGTTGGACTAGATCATCGTAGCAGGTTTCTTCCAGTTCTGTTATCCTATCCTAAATTTAGAATATGCTGTTTAAAACATCCTGTGTAGCAATTCTTCAGAGCTGCATGCAAACTACAACTTTTTGTAGTGATTACCAGCAAAAGAGAATATTGTGGAACATTCCTCTGAGAGAAGAAGTGTGTCTTTGGTGGTTATCTGTGGCCTTTATTGAACTTTGCAATCCTGATTAAATCAAGAGGCCAAGTACTCCACCTTGTTCAACATACTGCCTGACTCAAGCAGCACAGAGAGATACACACTGAGGAACACCTCAAAGATTTTTCTCAGAGAACCAGAAGATGATGCAAAGCCTGGGGAGAAGGGTGGGGAAACCCAGCTCAGCCCTTCTGTAACAGAGCAGCTTCTGTGGGAGAAGGCAGGGGGAAGTTATTACAGGTGGGCAGTCTGCCCACTTCAATATTAAGATGTAGAAGAAGTGGAGTAAAATTTAATTATTTTATGTACTCCTGATCATTACCTTAACTCTCTTTATATTTTTTCTTTTCTTAAAGAGAGAAAGCAATGATTGGCAGAGATTCAGAAAAGAACGATGTGATGCCTTGTTGTTACTAGGGCTACCAAAGTAAAACCTATATAGAAGTTGATTCTAATATGTTAGGATTTCTGTTTGTTAATCTCAGCACATTGTTTAATAACATCTAAATTTATTAACTGATGTTACCAACAGCAATGCAGGCTAAATTTCTATGCCTGTATTTCAATTATTGGGTGACATTGTTCTGAATTGCAGGCAAGGCAACAGGTGTACTCTCTGCATAGCCTGTACCCCTGCCAAAGGGTTACAAAATGTTGAATTCTGCATCTGTGACCTTTATGTAATGAAGAAGGTCATTTTAAAGCTAGGACATCTGCACTAAGCCATATGGTGAGTGAGAAATGGTGTGATCACCACTCAAAATATGTTGCAGAGATATTATTCTGGTGCCTCATGCCCTCTGGTATCTTCAAGCAGAGTCTTATTTATCACACGGTAAAAGCATAATCATTTGAAGAAAAATGATTTGGGGTACTTAAAAAAAAATTAAATACTTAAACAGAAATAGTCACTGCTGGATCTGAAGATCATCTCATGGACATTGCTCTCCTACATGCCCTCCCCTTTGGCTTAGGATGCACATTGCATTTGCCTCAATCCATCATAGGAGCAGTGAGGCTAGGAGCTCTCACAAGTATTGAATTAATGAAGCTAATTAGAGAACTGTGGGTTATTTCTGCTTCTGTTTGCATGACATCATGGTTTAAGCCCACAATATGGCCCAGGTGCCAGCCAGCTGGATGAGAGGACCCAAAATGCAGGCAGCCAGAAAAGGAAAGTTTCTTTAAGTGGTCGGTATCCAGCACATTGTATATTGTATGAAGATGGAAAGAACTGGCCTGAGACTTAGATTTGTCCATGCATTTCTCTGTCTTCATACAGCAGGAA
>NW_010393649.1:40300-53315 GCF_000710305.1 Buceros rhinoceros silvestris | reverse complement strand
GGAATTGTTCTGCTTACCAGTGAAGTATAAGAAGCCACCCTATACAGATAGAGTTGATTTTTAGATGAAATGAGTGCTGGAAAGGGGATTCAAATCCCAAACAAATAATGCTTGTGTAAGAACAAAATCCAAAATAACCAGGAGAGCCAGTTCTCTTGTTCTCAAAAGCTGCCCTACTATTGTTAAGCATATTAAGAGGATTAGAATCAGGATGTGCTGAACACATGTGAAACACCTGTGATAAATGCTCTGAAAATAACTCAGCAGTACAGAGCTCTTACTGGGTCACAAATTACTTGATTAAAGCTGGAAAAGCTAAGGCTCTTTTTGTTTTTCTTTATAAAAGCCGTGATTTCCACCCCCCACCTCCACCAGCAAACAACCCTTTAGTGTTGATTTTTATCACTCAGATGCAGAATATAACATTTGAGTGATTGTCCTGTTGTGTGGGTTTTTTCTAATATTGTTATTCCACTGTTATATTTGAAAAGCTTGATGAATGAATAAAATGAAAGAAAAAGTATTTCACCGAAATAAAGGCCATTTGCAATAAGATTCTTTGATTTCAGAAAAATTTGCCCTTCCTTATTATAAAAAACAGCTTGTTATTGATTTGCAGAGTTTCTTCAGTTTAGGAGACTGACGGCTTTGTCTCAGTAGGATAATTTCAACTTGGTACTGAAATGGGCCAGCAAAACTACCATACTTTCTTTTGAAAGAATCAGAGATAAAGGAGTAGATTACAAACAAGGATGTTTAGTTATGGTGGGTGGCTTTCCTTTTCCAAAATGCTCATTTCTTGGAAGATAATTAATAATCAAGAGAAATTTGTACTTGATGCACAAAAATATGGCTTTCAGCATCATAATGAAAGATCACAAATTGCATGTCTTTAGAGGAATAGTTTAAAAACATAAATAATCAACTAGCAAAACTTCTAATCTACTAATGAGATTCCCAGAGAGTTCTCCAAAGCTTTAACTCTTAACTAAGAACAGGGTTTCATCCTGTGAGTTTGCATGTCTGAGGGTAATGAATGTACGTGCAGTCTTTCTGGTTGCTTTGTCTGCCCTTGCCCTTACCCTTACAGCGGAGGCACGTGGAAGTCAGCCTGAGCGCTATCCAGACAGGCGGGGTTCAAGAACTGGGTTTTAAC
Source organism: Buceros rhinoceros silvestris (assembly GCF_000710305.1). Classification (NCBI taxonomy): domain Eukaryota; kingdom Metazoa; phylum Chordata; class Aves; order Bucerotiformes; family Bucerotidae; genus Buceros; species Buceros rhinoceros. The sequence goes on along the minus strand of NW_010393649.1, from coordinate 52,159 downwards.
AATTCTGCCTGAGCCTACAAAAAACCAAACTCCCTGTGGCTATTTTTTCAACTGAAAAAAAATCCATCTAGAATGTCCTGCAGCTGCAGCGTGAGCTGGCAGCCGTGGAAGGCAATGGGGAAGGTTGTTACTTCCACCAGTTCCTTCCTTTGCAGAGTGCTTTTTCTCAGTAAACACTAATAATCTCCTGGCAGCGCACGTAGACTTCTGGACAATAAGAGTGTACTGCAGGGAATCTGCACTTCAATATTTCCCCTGAACGCTGAGAGAAGTCTCCCCACACACCGGTTTAACTACAGGATTGTATTTTCAGCATCTGTGCAGTTAGCCTCCAGTGAAATACTGTGTTCAAGAGACCCACTAATTTATTTCTGCTCTTGCCAACTGACTTACCTTGCATATTAATATTAACAATCATGTTTGTACAAATGGGTCCATTAATTCAAATTTAATTTCCTTTTCAATTGGTAATATATGTAAAGAACAATAACCAATGCAGCATAATTTTACCCATGGCTGTTATAAGTGGGTACATGGTATCATATTTATTTCCTTCTAAAAGCATTTGCTCTTAAATGAACAAAGGATATTGCAACAGTGTTAGCTTTTCTCCTTCCCTCAATGCATGGCAAAGTTGTGGGAGGGTTGGGGAAGGAGAAGCCATTTAAACTCAAACTGGAGTTTAATGTTATTTCAGGGCCTGCTCCAAAGTCAGATTCCTCCAAGGGGAATGTTTCCTTTTACTTTGTTAGTGTTTGGTACGGGCCCATAATGAGCATTAAAAAAAATGCCCCAACTGACACAGAAACTGAAACTGTGCTTTCACTTTGCCACAAGAAACTGTGTTTAACTGAGTCGTTATAGGAGAAGGAAGAAACATATTACAAAACCTGGCTGAAAAAATACCGTGAATTTCAACACCAGGAAAACCTTAGTTCTTAACCCATGAAAACTTAGTAAACATTCTTTCATAAATTAAACTAGGATTATTTTTCAGATTAGGAGCACAGAAGTAGGTCAGCTGATAGTTGTAATCACACTTTAGCGTTAAGACTGTACAGCAGGGAAGGCAATCAAGAAAGTTAAAACTACCTTTGGGAAACTCGAGCCGTAACACTTAGGGAAACAGAACGTAGTTTACTGGCTCTTGAGTTTTAACAAGCAAGACATAAATAATGAGGAAAAAGACAATTAGATCTTTAGTTTCAGGCAAAATACTAAGAGGATCAGATGATCTTGTTCCTATGAGAAAAAAAAGGCAGTTACTGAGGAATTCCTGGTGGTATGACTAAAGTTTCAAAGCCAAGGTCATATAGATTCCCACACAGAAAAATCCAAGAAAAAGCATGAGTTCAACATCAATACTGTCATCTTGCATGGTCAATACCTGTAAGCCAGATTCAGCACTTCCCACTGCAGCTGTTCCCATGAATCTGATTTCAATTGGATTTGCTAAACATTGTCTATATTTTTAAAACTTTCCCAAGATGGGCAAAAAGCGTGTGTTTCTAAAAAGTTTTACCACTTTCTCCAGGAAGCATTTTTTACTATCTCCTACCAAGTCTAAGCAAAGATCTTCTTACCAGAACGGGATAAAGCATCACAGCGTGTATATCAAAAGAAATTTCCCAGTGGAGTAAGCATCTTCAAACAACTGAGCCAGCCTCAGTAAGTGGAAATATCCAGTTCCACAAAGAGATCCCTCTGGCACCTGCTCCAGAAAGCAGCATTGCAAAGATGTAAAAAATGAGCTGAGTGATTACTTTCCACCGCAATCTACTTATTTTACTTTTCCATATTGTTTAGTGGTGATTTCTTAGGTCATTTCTGAGAAACAGCCATAATGTAGCTCATAGCCCAAATTCAAATTTGGTAGTCGGTACCAAAATGTGATCATACTTCAAATTATCCTGGGTTTCTTTTCCTTTGGACTGGATCTCCCTAAGAAATTATGAAGTGAGTGCACTGGATGGGGGCTGGATTTAGAACTTTAAAAATGGAGATAAATACTTGCCATGGTTGTATGGTACAAAGCCCTGGAGGTAGGAGTTCTGCCAGAGGGCATGTCCAATGCTCCACAGGGAGCAGGCTACAAACTGGCCTACTGGCCTGTGATTTCATGGCAAACTTTTTTATGAGTGATGTCATTAGGTGCCATTAAGTGGTTCTTTCCTCCAACAGCTTTATCTCCCACAATGACATAGGCAAACATTAAAAATTTAGCTCAGAAAGGTCTATGGGACTATATCAAATACCCCATAGTACCCTCAGCATACTGTTAGATGGTGAAAGCACATTATTACAATGTGGCACAAAAAGAGCAGAAGAGATCAAGAGTCTCTGAGACAGAATGAAATTTGTGGAGTTAAATTCCTGCACTATCTGTGGTAGTGCCTGATGAATTTGGGCAAGAAAAATAGAAATAAAACAGGTCTTAAATATCTGCCCTATGGAAATATTCTTTCCTTCCCACAAATGAGTCAGTCTCTTTAAACCTGAGCAAGCTATGTTAATCAAAAGAACCTGAGAAATTTTAGGAGTGGGAGTATTCCTGTACCACTCCCAACAACCTGTCTCCAGTTTTCAGTGCATCACAAAAAAACCAGCATCTCCTCTTCTCTGTTTTCCATCCTCTTCCCTTCCAACCAAATTATGCATCCAGGGGAAAGTTTCCCATGCAGCTTTTTCTTTCTGATCCGCTATGCTTCACTTTCTATTTCAGGATCTCATCATAATAATTCTTTCTGGAAATACTCTCTGCATTTCGATTTGAGTTTCAGAATCAAAAACCCACTCTGAGTAAAAATTCTCTTTACCATAAAGTTGGCAGACTTTCTCCCTTGCTGATAGCAGGCTTGGGTGTGTTGCCAGCAGTTACTTTGATAATAGTCACACTATCTTACTGACAATTAACATAGGCTTCCCTGTTAGACTAGTAATTAGGCCTTCAAAATGTCAGAACCTGATCCAGGTTGAATATTCTGGATACTAATTGTGAATAAATAAACACAAAATTAAAGTTAATGTGAATTGATAATACCTGGGTGAAATGCAATCTGGATCCAAGTGTGATCCTCCTTCCCGTTAGGGGTTGCAGGGGGCCAGGCTGGTTTGTCCTTGCAAGAGCTAAGGCATGGCCACCCCCAGCTCATTGGACAAAATCAGTGCAGCTGATCTCTGGCTGAATTAGATATTTTTCACATGAGTAAGGAAAACAAAATCTGCCACTGTGCAGGACAGAGTGAGATCTTTCTGAAACACAAAATACTGCTGTAGTGGTTTGTGTTTATTAGTAGTCTTGACAAACATGGTAATTAAAATGGCTGGAATAAAGCTTATCCTTCAGTTGCATAGTAGTCGATGGCAGAAAAACAAAAACAGGAGGAGGAGGGCTCTCAGTTATGCCCAGCTGTGGAAGAGGACTCGCAACAAATTACTGCTTACTCAAACCAGGAAAACCAGATAAAGGGCATCTGCTATTGCCCTCTGTCCTAAAAATATGCGTATTTTCAATAGATACCACTGAATCGAAAGAAATGTTTCTTATAGGTTTACCTGCCCTGGGAGGATTTGGAGAGTCAAGTGGCTGCCAGCTGTTGAGGTACACAGTCCTCCTGCCTCACATGTTTCTGAGTCAGCTCTGTTTTCAAAAATACTGATTTGTCAGGAGACAGACATTTAACCAAATTCTGCTGGCTAAGCTGTACAACATGACTGCCCTTTTTGACCCGAGCAGTTAGACAGAGGATTTTGGTTCAAAGGAAAATCTGAGATTAGACAGACATGTCTCCTGTGCAACCTGTGTATTTCCAACCAAGGTTCCCTGGCCAAAACAAGAATAAATCTTGAACACGAGGAAGTTTACAGCTAACTTTTATTTAGTCCTCGCTCCTAAAAAACTTAAACTTTAGTTTTCTTCTAACTACATTTTTTTCTTAGACTATTCATGTTATTCCTACCTTTATTTCACAGAGAGGCGGAGAAATACACTATTTCCCAATGAAAGAAGAAGAAATCCCTAACCATATTCCTTTATCCATGTGCCCTGCAAATATCCCAGGCATGGCTCTATCCCAGAAGGTGGTGCATGAACTCAAATGTTAGTACCAAAGGCTATTTTTTTAGAAGGTACCAAAGGCTATTTTTTTTTCACATGTCTATTGATAATGCAGGAAGTGTAAATTTAAAGTCAGGGTGATTTAACCCAAGCTTAGCAACAGGTTTTGCTACTGTCTTCCAATTTAATACATTGGAAACGAGAGAGATTATATTTTCAAGTTGTGTCAAACATAATTTTTCAGTACACATATAGAAGAAATAATAAAAAGCAGTTGCAAACTTTCTCTTCTATTTAGAGGAAAAAAGACCATTCTGGGTTTTTTAAATTTCAGATTAAATATTTCTGTTTTTTAGTATATTTTACATACTTCACTTTTAACTTAAAATTGTGTTCTAGCATTGGAAAAATCATCAGTTTGGCAGCAAACTTATTCTAAAAGATGGAAGAATCTTTATTCTGAAGCAGCAGAAATACTGTTTTTATTTTGTGTTGGTTTTCTTTTGGACTGAGCTATCTGGTTATTTAAAAAAACTCCCAAGATTATATTTTAGCCTGCTGCATTCTGCAGGCAAAAAACATCAGAATTACAAAGTGCTGTAATCACTGGAAATGCGAAAGTGGAGTTGATAAGCTTGGTTTCCCGTATAATCATTTCAGGTGAGTTGGTGACAGCTGAAATAAAGTTCTGGGGATGAACAGATGTGTCTCTATATGGCCGAGATGCCAGAGTTCCTTCTCTCTCTTTCCTTTATACGCATGTTTAAGGAAAAAAAAAACATATTTTGGGGTTGGATAATATGTTTTTTAAAGCAAACTGTCTTTTTCATCTTGTGTGTTTTTCATGGTAATGTGTTTGAGAAAGATTTGGCTTTTGATTAAGAAAAAAGAGTAAAATCCAGACCCCATTTTAGAGGACAGTTTCTTCCTCTCTGTTTCAAATACCATCTCTATTGCTTTTCATTTACAAATACATTTACTTGTTGGACTATGTGTGTGTTGGAGTGCTAAGGAGGTCCTGGACTTCTCAGGAGGCTAGAGGGCTGAGTGCTTCCACTATGAATAAAAAAATAAAGGTATTATTTCTTAGGGGTTTGATTTCAGGTTTTCTAGTTTTATGTTTTTCATATTTTTCCACAAGCTTCTCAGAGGAGAGGAGAGGAGAGGATAGGATTAAAAAAGATTTGTCTTTTTTTCAGGTAGAAAAACAAAGGGAATAACATAAATAAAAGAGGAATAAAAGAGGATAAAGGAGAGCTTGAGGATGGAAGCTGTGACCCAAGCACTGTTAGCAACACAGTAGCTGCTCTGAACTAAATCTGCATTTCTTTTATCCTATTAACTGGGAAGGCTGAGTTATATTTATCGCTTGCTCCGATTAAAGAGCAGCACAGAGCAGCACCACCTCCAGAAGAAACCGGGGATAAAGCCTTTGCTGCAGACTCTCCGTGAGGTTACTGCTGACCTCCCCTCCTTTCTCCCTGACCACCTCTGACCCAGGGAGCCCCCCTTTGCCATGGGCCCTCAAATCCCCTGGGCTTGGCAGAGGAAGGGCAATACATACCCAGGCTCTGCTTGCATTTAGCTCTGCTTCACTGGCTCTGTGACTGTGTGGACAGGAAAGGTGGGAAAAAGCCTCTCCTCACTGAACTGTAAACCACAAAATGGGTGGCCAGGGTCAAAGAATTATCTTTAAGAGTATTCTTTTGCCATCTGGGATTGAGATCTTCAAGAAGTAGTAAAAGTTTCTGGAGAGGGCTTGACACATACAATTATCTCTAGTGAAGGAAAGGAACAAGATGCAAACACTGCCACAAAGTCTCTTTTCTGCTTCTTGCCTGCCAGCCACAGAAAAAGGCTGCAATGAGAGTGCAGATCCTTGAAAAAGATCATACCCTTCCAACCTGGAAGGACCTTTCTTATAATTTCCAAAATAAAAGGGACATGCTAGACCATTCAGTTGGATTTTCAATCACTAAAAAGCTTCATTTCCTGTGACAACTGGGCTGCCTCTCCTGGGTCCTCTTGAGGGACTGAGAGCTCCTTGTTCCCTCTTCAGTGTGCCACCCTCTTCAGCTGGCAGCCACCCTCATGCACCAGGCTTCTTTTATTCCATTACACCCTTTGTTTTATGTCTAGGATTAATTAATTAACATTAAAGATTTCTCACTGTATTAGTATGCCTCAGTGGGGCAGCTGATAGTGGGTAACTGAGTTTGATTCTTACTCAGGTATCTGAAGGGACCCTGCAAACACACACAGTAAGTCACAAAGGGATCAAATAAGTATCTTGCCCTGCAGACCAGTGAGAGATTTGACAGCCTAATGAAGTATCTACAACGCTGCTCAGTGTCTACCCTGCTGAGGACTGAACGAGTTGTACTGCTAAGGAAAATGGAAGCAGGATTAGGTCTGATGTCAAAGGCTTGTGGACCAAGATCAGCACACATGCTCTTTTTTTTTGCAGCTTCTTTAAGAGCCAAATTTGCCATCTCATTTCTTCTCTAGGCATTAGACACTGCATGTTTAAAGTAAAGTTCGGTAGAAATTCCAACTTGCATTCACAGACGTAGTTTCTTATGTCTGTGATCTGGTGGGTGCCTCTGACAGAATATGGCTGCTGGGTCAGACTTGGATGGGCAAGCCCGTCCTGATTACCCTAGTCTTGTTACGTGAGAATTTGTAGCGTATTTCCTCTGAAACAAAGAAACGTGGCATGTAAGCCAGCCAGAGACCTGCACATATTTCTCTCCCAGAGCTACTGAGCGTTATTATCTTGGAAGGCAGCACTGCCATCTGGGGGATGGAGAAACAATATTTCAGTCACAGCTCAGCTACTCTGTTGAGGGGAGAGGGTGAGGGGTGGAAACACGGAAAAATAAATAGAAGCCTGCAGTAGCTCACAATGATTTTCTTACAGTATACATGAATCAGCAATCCCCTCTTGAATTATTGTTCTCAAATTCAGTAACATTACTTTTTATTTTAATACAAAGGTTCTACCCTTCCAGAAGCATAAGTGGGGTCTTGCCTTTTTAATGTTTATATCGTTTAACAACTGGCTACATAGTGCAAACACTCTGTATTGCATTCTCTGTAGTTCTTTGAATTACAGCATCATTCCTTTTTTGCTCACTTTCACCAGTAAACAAGGGCAAAAGTGATTTGCTGAGCCCAGCTAATAAACTTCTCCAGAGGCCAGTCTGCAGACTTTGAAATTCATAACAAATAATAATGCAGACATTACCATGCCCGTATCTTTTGACATCCTACTGGGCTTGCTGTCATATTATTTACACACAGTATTTACTCTGAAACCTGTGTCTGAGTTCTGGGAAAACTGCTGTCCTTTCTTCCCTCTCTTCTAGGTCTGTCAGGATATCCTTCTGTTTCACTAACAGAGAAATTGCTGTGCATACTTAGACAGCTAATTATTTCTATGATGTAGCCTAAGGTCCTTGTAGAATATAGAGACAGCAGTTTTTTTTAAAAACCCCACAACCTCAGAAACACACACAACCCTCCCCCCCCTGCCCCCAACCCAAAAGCCAGCAATGTGATTTGTCAACAATTATGATATGCTCGCTTGTAGCCAGCTGCTTCTGATGTCCTAAATTGCCTGTACTTTTTCTGCAGAGGCATGTTCATACTGACTCAGAGTGTGATGGCATAAGGAGCGTAAGCTGACCTGAGACCACACTGAGGCCAGAAGCGTGATTTCCACTTCCGCTCTGCCCTTAGCCTTGTGCTTCCATCCTTTCATTGTGTTGGCTCAGCCAAGCAAATTGACCTTGCTGAAAACTTTGTGCTTTTTTTTTGTTTTCCCAAAGACTGTTAGTATTCACCCAGATCTGCTGCTTGCTAAGAATGACATGAGGGAAAGCTGAGGTCCTGCAGTTAAAATTGCTGTCTTGGAAGGTGGTACAAGATATGTATCTACTTTCACTGAGCATGAAACCATATCCAGCAGTTTAAATATCTGATAATCGAGTCATATTTGAGGTAGCGTATTTAAGTCCAGGAAATTATTGCATGAAAATTCTTGTAGTCTATTAATTTTCTAAAAGAACAAACCCATTTTTTGATTGTAAAACATATAGAAGGAACCTTTGTTGTAAGTCCAAAACAACATAAAAGTGAACAAGATTGAGTGCAGCAATTTTTATGTAGATTCTTATATAAATAGATTATATAAGCACACTCAAATGGATTGCCCCAAACAATATTATTTAAAACAATATTATCTGAACTGACTCATCACTTATTTTTTATTTGCCATTTAACTGCAAATGACTGTCCTCTGCATGAAGCCGCTTTCTTTTTATATCATTTACTATGTTAGTAAGACCATCTATCCTACCCCTGCTGAAAGTATTCTCCTGTAGTAAATAGAAAACATTTATAATTCTGTCTAACAATTCTCCTTTTTTTACACAATTTTCATGGAGCAAAGCTTCATAATAAAAGCTGAAGACCCTCTTATGCAGATGTTCATGAAATACATCTGCCATCAGACAGGCGTTACTTATGCACAGGACAGAAATGCTCTGGGTAGCATTTCTGCTCTCGAGCTATTTGGCAATTTGCTTAAGAATGAAGTGACCAGAGGGTGGCTCCTGACCCATGTGCATATGTGACTCCACAGCACAGCTGGGTCCAGCTGCTCCAGCTGTGGGAGCCTTCAAGGCCTCAGCTGCTGGGAGAAGTGACGCAGGAGGGACAGCTAAGGTCTGCCCTTGCAGCTGAAATCCAGTCTGCAAGATGACAAGGAGCAACTGCCTGCCCTCTTTTCTCATCTCTTCTGTAAAAATGGAGTGGATTTTGTTGATTGGGATCACGTGAAAATTTTGGAACCTGACATTAAGGCTGGCCACCCTGGTCCATAGCATCTTCAAGCAAATTATCGTGTATTTGTCGTACTACAGATAACTGCTGTTGCTAATGGCTCCAGAATTTTATGTACTTTTATGAGTGCCAAATTTTGCTCTAATGTAAGACGTTAAAAATGTTGCTTTTATACTGAAATCCAAAAAATACCATTCTGGTCTTCTAATCAACTAGTTTAGGATTAAACATTAAATGTACTTGTTAAGGTCCTCAAGAGGTTTGTTCCTTCTTAATAAAACCAGCAACATTCCCTTTCAGGTACAATAAAGCAAGCTTTGGCCACTTACACAGATACTAGTTTGTTGAACACCAAGACTGAATAGCAAGCTATCATCTCAGGTCAGCTTAATGGCTTTTTCTTCTGAAAGTCTCAGAGCACTTATGAACGCGAGAAGATGCAGGTGATGTATTCAAAGCTGCCCAGGGGTTTTCAACACCCAAATCTCATTAATTATAATGGAAAAACGGGCTTTCAGCCCCCAGGGGCAAGTCTGAAAACCTCAGCCAGATGGTATTGTTATTAAAGCGCAGAGCAGGGAGTTAAGAGCTGCTGTGAAGAGCTTCACAAAGAAAACAGTGCTGTATGCAAGAACAATTAGCATTACTGGATTTAAAAAAAACCCCACAGGTACATTGGTACATAACACAGTATCACCTGTTCTACATTCAGCAAAAACTTAGAATCATGGGCACACAAATGCTTGCATTTTTTAGTTTTCTTCTGTCCTCTTACATCCCTCTAAGTCAATTCGTTCCTGTCTGATGAACTTATTTTGCTAGTGCAATAGCATTTATGAAAGTGGCTGATACTCAACTATGATTTATATTCATACTTTAAAGCAAGTCTAACCATCATTATCTACTGAGGGGAATCCAGATAGAGAGATTTTATACTTTTTTCCCCCACTGGTACTTTTAAGTTATTGTTTCAAGCCAGTGAGTGCAATGTATGATGAAAGCTCCACACTGGAATCACTTCAGGATGAACTACAAGCCAATGTGTATGAAGGCTTTTAACAGCTGTGGAGAAGAAATAACAACAACAAAAAAACCCAAACAAAAAACCCAAACAAAAAACAAACAAAACCCCGAACAAACTACAACAACAACCCCCCCCAAAAACAACCCAACAAAAAAACCCCCAAACAAAATCCCCCAAACCCAAAACCAAAATCACCTTAGATGATTTGAAAGTGAATGCAACAGCTACCTATTCAGAAAAATAAAACAGCCACATGTTGTAGGAATCAGGGAACCAAAAGGAATAGAAATATTGCATAGAGACAAAATAATAATAATAAATAAAAAGCAGCTGTGCAAGGAGGAAATTAGATCTTGCTTTCCAATCTAGGTTTTCCTTTAAACTACACAGGCCTTCCGCAGAATATGGCAGAGTGACCAGCCAGAGACAGATGGAGCCATGTCCTAATCAGCACTGGAAGAACTCCTTGCTGTAAACACAGACATTAAATTTCCTTGTGACAGCATTCATTTTCATTTGACAACATTCTTGAGACACTGCAGTTTTGCAGAGTGGAAAGGCATTTCGTGCTTGAGACAAGGAGCAAACTCTGGGAGCATAAGGGGTTGTATTATTCATAGTACATACAAATGTTTCTTCTTTATAACCACTATAAAATAATAATTCAATCTATGTCTCAAGGATTTGCTAGATGTCTACTTCCTTATCATGTTACAGCAGAGAACCTGTTCTCTTTTCTCCATTGTTCCATATTACAGGACATTGCTGGACTCTGGAAAAATCACAGCCAGAGGAAGCTATCTATTTTAAAGAAAATTCAGATATTACATTCAAAAAACTTCTGTTTTGGCTTAGGGTCAAAGTATTTATAATCTACCAGTTCTGTCAATCCTCCACAGACCCTGGTCCTTTGCTTTTGCATCTGAGTCCCGCTTTGGCAGACAACATTTGTAGGACACGGTGGCTTCCAGGGTCTTTGTAGTGTCATTCTTCTTGATGGGAGTTGCTTTTGCGCTTAAAATGAGGGACCAGTGAAAGTGGAAAATCATGGGTAAAGTGCAGTATTTCTCCTGTGTTACATTCAACATTGAAGCTTTTATTGGGTCAGTGTTCTGAGTAATGTGGGACTTAATCAAAATATGAAATGGAGGGGCAGTTCCTGAGAAACAGGGAAACTCAAGTGCAAGGATTTTCTTAAAAAAGATTGGTTGAGGGTTACCCTCAGGTCTGTCCCAGAAACTATGACAGCAGGGCCATGAAAGGAGTCAGCCCTGCAGACCTCAGACCAAGCAAGACTCAAGAGCTGATGAGGCCAGAACAGTGATGACCCAATAATCTGGTCAGTAGGGGACACACAACTGTTACCAGTGGGACACCATGTGGAAAGAAATGTTGCAGACTCTATGTGTTTTTGTGTTTTTTAAATTTTTTTTTCCAAACCAAAAATTTTCTCATCCACACATTTATAAATTCTGTTATTTTCTCTTAAGATACCATTTAAAATAGATGGGATGTTTCACACAAACGGGTTTATAATGGACACACTAATGCTGCCTGAACTGTGTCAGGGGATAGCTGTAGAAAGGAAAACCCAGCGCACAGGGGAAGAAACGTCCTCCAGCTTTGCCTTGTCTTGAAAGGCAGAAAGAGAAACTTTTTGCCCCCTTCTCATAAGCAGCCTCGCCAGAGGCCATTCTTCTAGTCATGATGCAGCGGAAGAGCCTGGGGGAGTCATCTCGTGTCCCAGCCTGCCCTTTATAATATGTAACCTTTTTTGTTAAGGAGGTAGCTTTAATTGAAAATGTCTGCTTGAGAAAGAACAAAGGTCATGAACTTGCTCCATGGTGGGAGCCTGCAGGAAAGAACTGGCCTACCTTTGTTAAAATGCCTTTCTCTGCGAGCTGGATACTGTCTCTGCAGAGTTCAGTCCTGC
>NW_010393649.1:39166-40218 GCF_000710305.1 Buceros rhinoceros silvestris | reverse complement strand
CTGCTGAAATGCACATCACCCTCCACCTCCTGCTCCCGGCAACAAAATTGTTTTGTGGTTGGACAGCAGAACGAAGTCCAAACAGGGTATGTCTTAAAGGCAGCTTTCCAATGAAGGAGAGACAAAGCATGAGGCAGGGAACAGACCCTGTATGCACAGTGGCCTGTCATCCTCCATGCACAACCAGGTCAGTTCATCCCAGCCGCTCTGAACAGCAATGGATCTTGCAGATGTCCGTGATACAATTACTATTTATAAAACTGTCCTAGCTTATGGTGTCCTAGTAATTTTCGGTTTCATCATGGCATTTTGCCCAAACAACAATAACAAAAAATAATCCAACACACAAACTAAGGATTAAGCCTTCCTTAGACTGTGAAGTTTACAAAAGCAGTGGAAGAAAAGAGGAATAAAATTCATGGTCCTGTTACCAAATCTAGTGCTAATTTTACCAGCTACAGCAAAGCTGAAACTTGAAGCAAATGTAGTCTCAGAAAAAGTGTTTAGTCATCCACTGGCTTGGCTTTCTCTTTTTGTTGATTAAGTAATCTGACTTGTCCCTAACCCAACTAAATAACCAAACATTTAGAGACTTGTATCCTGAAACGGAAAGGATGCGTTCTTTCTAAAACCTAACCTTTTCTAGACCCTGAAGTGGACAACAAGTGGACAGTCACTATGTGGGTGCTACTGCAGAACCCCACTGTTGGGGGGGATGGACTTACCCACCTCAGACCTCAGACATCCTTGCTCCTCAAATGGCCAGTGAAAACAGCAAGAGGATTAGTGATAGCTCATTTCTCCTGTCTGCTACAATCAGCTAGTAACTTGGAAAGGACAGCTTTATCCTTCTGAAGCCTAAATTGTGTGGGGCAAATTGATTCTTGTACCCTAAATCTTTCTCCAGTGGTAGGAGCTGGACTGATTTTCCCAGGAGTGTCAATACAGGTTGTCCGTCATTCCATTACACTGCTCCTGACACCTCCTGCTGATGGCAGACAGCCCCATTTACCTGGGATTTTCTTTCCTGACAGAGAAACCATGACAAATAT
>NW_010393649.1:9629-39021 GCF_000710305.1 Buceros rhinoceros silvestris | reverse complement strand
AGGAAGATAGGAACATTGCTGCTGAATTACAGTTATTCCAAAGAAATTTATTGTCCCCTTGGGCCATCTTGTTAAATGATGTAAATCAGCACAGTCACAATTTCACCTAAGATTCTAAAGAAAAGGCTTCACTATCACTCTGAAGAGATGACTGACCTCTACTATCATGTGAATATTTCCATGTATCACTCTTGCAAGCCATTGCCAATCGAGATCACGGTATAAATTTTGATGATGAAAAGCTTTATTTAAATAACATGACTGGCAACATGGCATCCGCTTTGCTCAATCGAAAGCGAATGTGATGTATTCGGCACAACCCAAAGCTTTTTTGTGAAAAGCAAATACATTTGTAATCCATCTGCTCAAACAGCAACAGAAGTAAATTAACTGACTGCTGCCATCTGAGAAAGAGGATAGAAGCATTTTAGTTGGAAGCAAAGTTCATAGGAGATTTACCTCGCATTCTGCTTATTAAGTTTTATTGTCTGAATCTGAGAGGTCCTAGTTCAACAAAGGATTCAAGTGCATTTTCATATTTTGCTAAAGCGAACAGAACTCTTGTAAAACCTTTGCGCTCCCAATCCATAATCCAGTAGGGCAGCCTTTTCATTAAAATTCAGTGGTTACCTCTACCCTGGCCCTTGAGGGCTCCCTTTACGGGCCTCTCAAGATGAGGTGCAGTCTGTTCTGACTGTGAATTTGCCCCCTTTGAAGCATCTGACTCCAAGTGCTTCGGAGTGTCTTGGTCTTAGGATGCCATGAGCTGACTTCTGATACTGCCAGAGACTCCCACAGAGCCTGCATGGAGATAACTGCACTCACTGAAATCTTGGAGAGGCAGAGGGGGTAGGCAAAACTGCCCTCAGCAGTACACGTCGAGGGCTGTGCCTGCAAAACCAGCCTCAGAACAGACTCCTCTTGAAAAGGACTGGACTGCAATAGTTTAAGCCTAAACTAGGAGAGTAGCTATCAAATTAAATAAAGACATGATTCTAGTTAACCAGATCTGTGGTTGGTTAAAAATTCAAGGCAGGTGTTTTCCCCTGTAGTTTTGCAATCTAATTTGAAAGACATTTATTCCCTACCTGGTCCACTTCACCCAACCGTGACGATCATCAAACAGAAGTTGTTCAGCCTCATTGCATGAGATGAGATGAGATGTCCAGCTCACAAGCAGGCAAACCCTCTCCTCCCCTCCAAACTCTTTTGTAACTGAGCTATTGATCATTCTTTTTATTACAATAGTTTAAAGGTGTAGAACAATAAAACAGTATCATGAAGCTGTAGCAATCTCCTGGTGATTTTGTCAGCAGGTGGAGGAAATGACAGGGGATGAGGGGACACAAGTTTTTAAATGCAGATTAATCACAGTTGTTATTCTAACAGAAAACTTCCATTTGTTCTTGTACCTAGGTTTCATTTTATGTCACTGTTGTTATCACTCCCTGCAGCTAGGAGAGGAGGAGCCCTGCTTTTTAATTCAGGCTTCTAATGAGAGAAGAACAGAAACCTGCTGAAAAGAGCAGAAGGTACCCATATGGGTGAGAGCAGTAGCCAGATAGACAGTGGAGTAAATTAAACTGATACATCTAAACCGTCAAGGAAACTGGGTCTGGGAGGGCTCCTAGGATACTACTGCAAAAAATGACTATAACTACTGATGTGGCATGTAAAAATTGATGTTGTAGAGATAAACAAAACCTGGTGGAAGAGAAAGAGGTGTGCCAAACAATATGGTCTCTTTAGGAAATAAATTGAGGCAAAGGTGCTCATATAAGCTGCGTTAACGGTGCAAGGACATGCGAGTTAAAAGAAAGGATAACATGGACAAAGCAGATTTTTGTTTGTCACAACCACTTCAGGGAAGGATAATAAGAAGCCTGTACTGAGGCAGGTTTTTTCCTGGGATAAACTGTTATAGACTCATAGAGGGAGATCTAGAGGGCATGGAGGTGAATGTGTCAGGTCTGAGGTAGAAGCAAGGTAGTTGAATTAATCATTCTGCAATGACGAGTTGCAAAAAAGGCAAAAAAAGACAACCATGACCAAGATCTCACATCAACAAGATGGTGTGCTGGTCCTCAAGACGTGCTTCAGTATCTGTAGAACTAAAGAGATATAAAAATATAATGTAAGGAAATTATAACCTACGATTTACACAAACACAGAAACTCAAAAAGGTATCCTGGTAAAAACCAGCAGCACAGAGATACATTATACATTTAATTTTTCTGTGTGCTTCACATACATTTTCTTACCAGGATCTCATCTGCAAGACAGACGTTTTTATTTCCATATGTTTGAGATACCTGATTCACAATGGAAATGCTACAGACTGAGCAGATGCAGTATTCTTTTCCTAGACTGGCAGAGGCATAAAAAATTTGAGCTATTGGAAGGGACTTGTAGAACTTGGCTTGTTAAGCTAAACTATATGAAGGATGAGGGTGGATAAGACTCCTATCTATTAATATATAGGGTGGGGGAAGAAAGAATAAACGCAGAGACACAGAGGCTTTTTAAACTCGAAGGCAGTACTGGCACAAGAAAAAATGAGCATAAAGCAGTCACGAATACTTTTAGGCTGGAAATGAGAAAAGGTTTCAAACCATGACAGAGTGAAGCAGCTTTATAATAGGAAAAAAAGAGGTCAGAAGTTTAACTAGTGTTTTAGGACAGGGCTTAAGAATTATTTAATGAATGAAACTGAATATGACAGTGATGAGAGGAGAATTAACTCAATATGAAAGATTGCTTCTAGTTGACTATTTTGCTATAAAAATCCCTTTGATTTTTTCTAGAGTCAGAGATAAAAAAATGAATAAACACTTTTTCTTTAATTATCACCTGTAAGTTATTTTCTAAATTACAATAATAGGAACACTAAAGGACACTAATTAAAATGCAAATGTCCTGTTAATAGTCACCTTTCTCTTTTATCTTTTCATTTGCCATAGCTCACAATTGGTATATCTGACACAAAAGGCAGAGATCTGATGTGCATTTATGAAAGATTCAACAGTTTTCTTTGCTTAGTATTTGTTGGATGTGTTCCAGGGAGAGATAAAATACTTCATTTCATGAAGAAGGGATAGAACTTACTTTCAAGATGTGTGGGATTATAATCTTGTTGTAGGGGTCATTGTCCCTGGATAAGTGATAAATAAGAATGAAGGTGTTCTCTTTTATTTTTTCCTCCGCCCCTTTTTTGTTCTCCACTCCCCTCCCTCCCCACCCCCCCTTCCCTTTATGAATCACAGCATGGGATACCATAGGGAACCTACTGGTAGCAAAAATACCCTTTCTTACTCTTACTGCTCTGATGGGCTGATGTCCCATATTGCCAGGATAAAACCAGGCAGGGTTTGTTTTAAGCACTTTGTATTTAACTCTACTGACACAATTCTGTTAGCTCATGCATACACACACACACACACAAAGACATTAACTCATTTCTAGATGTCCTTCCTCATCCCTTGTCACTGGATTTCAAGTATGAAACATCTGTTGTAGGAAAACGCTTGTAGGAGAAATCTCCTCCTGATATGCGCAGGCTGCTTCATGCAACCATCTCTCCGGTTAACAAAGGCCCTAGGGCAATACAGATTTTCCTTAAAGAGGCAGCATACACACTTGGGCATAACATGCAAATCTCTGAAAGCCCTAGCAAACTGATATATCCTCTGACCTTCAAAATAAATTGTTTTTTTAGCTGTTCTGTAAGTGTTGAGTCCACCAAGAACTAATGGAGCATTGTTGATTTCAAACAGAAATTATGTGCTTAAGTACTGCAGAGATCCAATCTATGTCTTTAATTGTCTTTTGAAAGCCAATTGTCTTATCTCGTTCTGTACCTTCAATAATAGTTTGCATTATATAGCACATTACACAATTACATCGGTATAACTTCACTACTCTGTGAAACTATATGAAACTATATTGAGAATCTATTTATGCTACTTGATTCAAAATGCTGGTAACTATGTAAGATGAGGTTTTGAACAAGCTCCATCAAATCCTCAGAGGCACATTAGAGAGTCAAGAGTACAGCCCAACAAAATATCATAAAAAGAAAAACAATCACTTTACCCCTGTCTATATTACCTTCATAGTGCTCAGTGTAAGTGCTTCAACAATTTTTGTTATTACCTTCTCAATGTATTATAATCTCAATGTTCACTAGAGCATTTTTGCCAACATATCAGTGGAACCACTGATACAACAGTTGTATTTATCATTAATAAATAAAACTGTGAGTCTAAAGCAAAAGGAAAATCCTGGAATTAAATAAATTAGGAAATATTAATAGAGACTTCCACCCTCTCTCGAAAGAAGCATGACATAGTCATCATGACCCTTAGGGAACTGAAAGACTCCTGTACAAAACAGTATTGAAGAACAGGGAAATTCAAAACCTGGTGCTGCTCACCAAGTGTGAAAGGTAGCAGAAAAGAGAACAACTGAACCAGAAGTATTAAAAGACCCAGAGCATAACGACAGATGAGACAGCTAGGTTTTAAACAAATCACTGGGCTAGCCACCTTCATGCAGCAGAAAGTGACTGGAAGAAAGCCTGAAAGCGGGGAAAGTATTCCTGAAAGATCAATAAGCAGATTGTAGAGGAAACTGTCAGTAGACCTAGTGTAGTAGCCAATACATAGTCGATGGCTGAAGTGGTTTAAGAAACTGTTGACTCCAAAGGGAACTGGAGGAGTCCCTCAGCTTCCAAGTCACTGGTAAATTCACCCTTGAGGCTAGCAGTGGGAAGGGAAGTGAGAGGACCACTTCAGGGAAATGTCTAGAACAAAGAGTGGACACCACTGCAACCACCCTGAGCAGTGCTTTGGGCCATAGGTATCAGGAAGATGGTTGTTGTAGCTGAGATAAGGACGTAGAATAAGTTATACTGGGACTCAGAGTTTAACACAATTGTATCAGACCACACAAAGGCCCCTTTTCTGGGGAGGAGGAAGTTCATTGTTGTCACTTTATGGAAATGTTAACCTTTATTCTCATAGCCAGGGCATTCACTGCTACTACTATATAAAAAGGGGGCTAATGGGATAAACTTGGTTTATCTGATCTGTGGGGAGCACCTAGCTGATTTTGATTGTACGTATTGTAGCTTTGCAGCCTGTTTTCTCCTCTTTGGTTAATGTCTTCTGAAATAGTACCATTGACTGTCCTCTCACTGCCTGAGGGGCTCACCCCTATTCTTCACTCAGATGCCTTTGGTTGGGTTTTACCTTCTTGTGCTGCTCTAAATTCTTAAAAATTAAACAAATGTGTTTGGCTTAATTTTTAATTTGTCTCTTGCATCTGGTCTGCAGGAGAAATGTTTTGAATAAGCTGACCATTAGGTGTCTGATTCTCTTATCACAGCGCCACACACTTTTCCACTTTGATTTGTGTACAGTAGATTTGCAGATTTACTGGCATATTTCTCTGCAACAGTGGATGAAAATCAAGCAACTGCTTTGAAGTATATGCTGTGTGAATGGTACAGTTTACTGGAGTACAGGAGTCAGAACAGTCATTCAGATGACTAATGATTTGGTATACAGCCGAAACAGTTTTCGAGGACATCCACACAAGTGCTTTTGTATGATGATCGTTGAAATTACTTTCTTTCTCTTGCCAAACTCCTTTTATACTGTTACAAGATGATTAATAGAGGTCCCTTTGGTACTGAAGCAATGTGATTCAATTCAAACCTGAACCACAACCACAACAGAAATCTATTGCTGTACTGAATTAACAATTCCCAGAAATATAACTGAAATCTGCATATTGCAAAGGGATAAAGAAAGAAAATTAGATAGCAATTTATTGGTTTTTGCTAAGTCATTTCACTAAAGAAAAAAAAAAGAATTCACTCAAATGAAACCTTGGCAGTTCTCCTTGGACCAATACATTTCCTGATGAGAAAAGATATAAATCAAGAGATGCATCAGAATTTCCTGAAAGAAGTAGACATGATGTTTTCATTTGGCCTTCCTCTAAATGAAATCTATTCATAATGTCACACTGATGCTTTAGCATAAGCCTTGCCTTGAGAGAAGAACCACAACCTACAAATTGCTTCACAACAGTTCAAGCATTAAAAACACACAGGCTTCCTGATGAGAGGCTTCTTGGGAAATGAATCCCATCCAACATCTTTCTCTCCTAACTCTGAAGGATTCTTCTGTCTACCGCAACATTCTTATATACTTTTTCTGTTTCTGTGCCTGTACTCCACTTCTCAAGAGTATTGCCCTCAAAGTCCCCAGGTCTGACATTTGTCATTGTACAAGTGCACTAGCTTGAAAATCAGAAAGCGTTTTACAAGACAAGGACTGTTTCTTAACAAGGCATTCAACCAGTAGACAACATAAAAAATAACACTAATAACTCCAAACCAAACCTAAAGTAAATAAATCTCCCTTAAAGATGAATAAATAGTTTATCAACAATATTTTGTAATAAGGCAATATTTATTTAGATGCCATTTTGTTTAACCTGTGCCCTGTTATCTTCTACCATCCCTTCTGCGTCTGCAGGAAGTAATCATCTACAAGGAACATGGACTGTTTTCTTGTTGCGTAGTCAGAAAATATCCACTTTGCACATAGCAAAACAGTTTTTCAATCTAACCAATAGCAATGAACCTGAATAAGGATACAGATGCGTTCATATCCATTAGGTATTAGATGAAGGCCACAGAGGAAGGAGCAGAGTCCTAGCCTGTTCCCAGAATGAATATTCCAATCATAAGGCTAAACATTAGATTTTGATATTTTGTACATTGATTCTTAAAATTTTAAGCTTAGTGGAAGAGCAGCAGAATCCCAATATGGGTTCAACATGTCAGAAAGATAATTCCTCCACCCCAGTATTCTGCAGCCCCTGTTCATAGAATAACACACACAATAGTAGGAGCAAATTCCCTACTTCTGTGCTTCTCACTACATAGGAGAGGCAGCTGGAGATGGTCAGGATTTGGGCAGGGTACAGATGTTACAGATTACTATGAAAAACAGATCCCTTCAAAATCCTTGCAGTGTAACAGTGTTTGCTAAATGCATATCTTCAGCTGTGACCTTTCAGGAATTTTTCTGTTGTAGCTGAAATGACTACTTAGACAATAGACAGGTATTCCTTCTTTATTTGATATAGTGCCTAAATGAGAAACAGTGTAGATATTTGGCAGAGTGGGGGGAAGGTGTGTCTCATCCAGTTCTCTCTGAAAATCTAGGTGTGATGCATGAGATGGAGAAATAAGCAAATGGGCAGGGGAGGGAAGAAGGAGGAAGGAAAGAAAGAGAAGAGGTGACAATGGGAAAGGCCATCTGGAGGAATATTTTAAAAAAAATGTCCTTCCACTCAAGGAACAGTGTCATGTGGCTCAAGTGGAAACCATCACAGAGTGAAAAGAATCACTTCACAGCCCATGTCTGGTCAGATGAGAAATTGGAGCACTGTTAATAAAAGCAAACAGGAGCAAACTCCCCAGAAAAAGGTTCAACATCTTCTCCCAGGTCCCAGCATTACTCATTAGTGCAGAAGAGCGCTCTCAAAAACAAAATATGGTAGACGGAGCTTTAATTAACTGATAATACTTTCAGTATTGCCAACAAGATCTTTGTGGGGAAGCCATGGCACAGCTCTAATAGTCAAAGTGATCTCTCACCTTGACACAGTGACAGGATGTCCCTATGCATATTTTTTCCCCCACACTTAAGAGCTTAGAATTATAGATCTGCATGAAGACAATGATTTTTGTCATCCAGCAAAGGCTTCCCACTGAGCTTCCCACTAAATGCAGTGAAACAGTGACAAGTGAGAGGATTCAAACTCAGCATCTCCTCATGGTAATTTCAGTTTAATCTTTTTTGTCACAACAGTGTGATTTCCGTCTTTCAGTTTCCCATCTTTACATTCCTTTCATTTGATCCTGTATCTTGCTTTTTATTATTATGATTCTATATCCCTTGGAAGATTATATGGTATAAGACAGTACCGTGGCTGTATTGTACTTCCTCTCACCCCTGTTTCTTTGCATGTTTGCAGATGCCTGGAGCTTTGTCTTTCATAAATGCTGCACAACACAGAGCTCTGTAAGCATTTCCTGATTTATGCTATAAATAAGATGTTAATTATAATATTTATTCAAATCAAGCCATTTGTATGCACATAGGGTGCTTTCGAAACCATTTTGTTGACAAAATTGCTGCTACCATTTATTAGTACATGAATATTAATTGTTTTAATTAAATTGCAGTAATATGAACATTACAAACCATAATGAATAATACACAATGTATTCATCAATAAATCGGGGGTGGTGGGTTGGGAGTGGCGTCAAGACAGTGCCAGTGCCAGGAAGAAAATTATTCGGTAGGTTAAGATCTATGTGTGCAATTCAGATACATAAACACCTCATGCCTTCCGCTGACCTGTAAGTTTAGATTCCACTTATCAGATATACACTTAGAATTGTATACTATTGATTGTATCAATATTTTCACGATTCAAAAGAAATAATCAGTGTCAAGGAGCATGCAAATCCAAAATGAGAGGAAAAAATTACCCTATTCTAAGCAGACTATAGCTCTCTGAAGACAAAATGGCTGAAGTGGGACAAGCAGGCAGCTCCTGGCTGGGCTCAAAGCTCCCTGAAATTCCTGGGGAGCTGTATTTTAAGCCTTGACATTTTAAACAGATGAGCATTTCCCTCAGCCCATCCTCTCCTCCTTTTCCCTAGTGCTCACAGATTTTCTTTTTAAATACTCATTACTTGGATGCTATGGTCACACAGCATTGATTTCAAAGCTTTGCTCCACACGCAGAACTGAGAAGCCACAGGGACAGGGCTTTGAAGAAGTAGAAGAGACAGGCAGCTGAATTCACACAGCCTTGAAACACTGAGCAGCAAGAAAGGACAATCAAAGGGGAAACTCGAGTCTGACATCAGAACTAACGTTAACAACACCTGTTATAAGGTCCTCTGCTTTTCTTTACAGTGTGAGATACAGGGCTGGTTTCTGTGTCCAATCCTGGGATCCTTGGTCCAGTTGGGCTTAGAGCTTGCACAGGGTTTGTCCTCAGAGAGGGGGGGAATGGCCAGGCATCCCCTATGACAGGTAGCATGCTGAGCCAGAGACAGGCATCTTAAGCTTTGTCATGATACACCCATGTTTTTTATTTTGTGAACAGGATTCAAAAGTGAGTGAACAATAGACTACTCTTTTCTTAACAAATGCGCCAGCATCGTTCAGTAGTCATAATGTTCTGAAGTCATAATGTTTTCCAAAGTGAAACCAACCCAGTCCCCTTCATCTCAGCATCAATTTGGCATTCAAGACATACCTGTATTTTTAAATACTAATCAATATCAAGTTCCTTAGCAATAATGATCACCTAGACACTCTGTAATTCTTATGATAACCACTTGCTCAGAAGTAAAGCAGTCTTTGAATTTGACCATCAGGACTACCAAGACGGTTGGGAACTGGAGCACTTGCCTTGTCAGGAGCAGCAAAAAGAAGGGGCTTGTTCAGCCTGAAGAAAAGATGGTTTCTGGGGGATCTCATAGCACTCCACTGGTACCTGAGAGATGGTTACCAGGAAGATGGAACCAACCTTTTATGGAGGTGCATGATGACAGAATGACAACAGTGGTCATAAATCAAAATGGGAGTTTCTGACTTGAAATATAGGAAAATAAAAATCTCAATAAGGAAAACTAAGCATTGGAACAAGTTGCCCAAGGCGTTGTGGAAAAAAGCCCCACACAACCTGCTCTGAATTCAGTGCTGATCCCGCTTCACCCAGGAAGTTTGCTTAGGAGTCTTCAAGTATCCTTTTCAGCCTAAATGAGTCTGTGATTCTGTGTGGGTCTTATGACTAGAGCTACCCAAAGGAACAAAGCCTCAGGTTTTGTGCCCTAACACACACATCTTGCGCTGCTTGCACTGGAAAATCCCTGAAGTCTCAAGAGCTAATTTATAACTTTTCACGGCACTGTGAAATAATATGTGCAAGATAAACTCAGGCAGTGTCTATTCTGTATTCTGTATGTGCTATTCCAGATAAGAGCTTAAAAAGATAAAGCTCTATCTATCCTCCAGTCAGTAATGATCTTATGGCAATATTTATCATTTCAGAGTTTTGTTGCAGGTCCTTGCTAAGACTGATAGGATTGTGAACTTAACTATAACTTTCTAACTAAGACTTATCCTTTAAAAATACAACATTTTTTTTTCATAATGCACAGTTCTTTTAGACGCCATGATTCTGTGGAGATAGGAACTCTTCAGACCCAGTTTGAAAAAAAGCCACAAATGAATTTTATTCGTATTTTCAATGACTTATAATCCGGAAATGCTTACAGGTTTATTTTCAGCCAACCATGCCAGAACAGTCATACAACAAACTTTACTTTCAGCTTAAGGTCCATACCATGCCATACGGGGATTTCAAGGGGACTGAACAGTTCACATTATTGACGCCTCGTATGATGCACTGCAGAGACCGTATAACGATTTGCTCATTGTTATCTATTGACTAACATGAAACCACAAGTCTGTTCACATGTATCAGGAGTTTTGTTCTCGGTAATATTGATTTGCTTTTATTTCCACACACGGTGACACTAGTGTGTCTAAAATAAGAGACAGAATCCTAAGAGGCAATGAAGATGTAACAGTATAAGAAGTTCATTCCACTTTGTGAAGGATACAGGGTGGGAACAGAGTGGATTTGGAGCTATGGATCTTATGCAAGTTCTGCCACTTGGACCCAATGTGGCAGCAGTTACTCTGTCAAATGCATTGATCTGCCTTCTCTCTTGTTCAGGACGGCTGAATTCAAATGGGAAGACACACAGGAAAGAGCCACTAGATGAATCAAGGAGAGGTGGGCTATAGAGGCTAGGAGCTCAGCTCTTGAGATGGAGGTTGAGAGGAGATAAGATTTTTCTCTCTAAATACATTAGAGGGTGACAGCAGAAAGAGAGAAGACCTGTTAGAGCTGAGGAGCAACACTAACACCAGAACAAATGTGTATGTGGTATGACTCAGTTTAGGCTGGAAGTTAGAGGAATATTTACAGTAATGGCCTTTCAGTATGAGTAATGAAAACGCAAACAACTGGCATAGCTTTAAGATAAAGCTTTATTAACTTTCTGACACAATTTCTGGTGATGGCATATATCCAGGAGTTTCCTTCAGTCTTATGAAATGTGTTAACACGACAGATCTACTCAGACAATGTTCCTCCTCCATGATTGCTGTCTAAGGATAAATTTAGGATGGGGAGACATTCTCTTCCATGCGACTAGAAGAGCAATCTTGCATCTTAGATCAAGAGAGAACATTTCATAATTTGTTCATGATTCCTTTGCTCAGAACAGAACATCCTTTTACTTTAAAATCATGTCTCCCCAGAAAATTATAGGAATTTTGTCACTGATTACAGTAAAATTTTTATATATTACAATCCCTGTATTTTATTCCTAATTGTAGAGCTATACAACATTAAATAAAGGTAAACACTGGAAAAGTCAACCTCCCGAAGTCACTGGCTAACTTTTACAGAAAAAACTGGAAAACCTGTCTAATCCTTCTTGTCATTCCTTGCTTGCTTACCAAGCTTTGGGGTATGGAAAAAAAAAACAACTGACAACCAAGAGGCAAACATCCCATAGCTATATAGCAGTAAGCCGTACTTGTAGTGCTTGGGGCAAAGGATATTTTACTCAAGGGAACAGTGTCTAGATACACATAATTCTAAGAAAATATACAGTGATAACATTAAAATCCAAACAATAGTCTTGACACGAAACAACATACTTCTTAAAAGAAGAGCTGAATTTGCTATTATAAAATAAATAGGTGGCCAAACCTCCAGACAGCTCATAAAAGCATATTATAAGCAGGTATGAAATCACATTAATAAAAACTTCATGGTGAAATGAAAGACAAACAAATCCTTAAGGAAAAAAACATCACACACACGAACAGGCTTAAAAAACCATCAAAAGAAGGACAAACTTAAAAATATATATATATGTATATACAGGTAGCCAGCAACTGTATGCCGTGTATAATATGGCTGCAGCTGCAGTGTAAAAACCCTTTTCATTCTCAAGATAATCTTTCTAAATTATGGATTTGCAACCCTAAGGTCCCTAAGATTTTCTGTTGCCATGGCAGCATGAAACAGTTGTTGCCCATCATTATGGATTGTGTGTTTTAGAAATTTGATTATATTGCTGTAGTATTTAGGTTACTTGGAAAACACTCTGCTGCTTTTCAATGTATTTAATTTTTAGGGAGATGTGGCTTATTAATTCTTTCAAAAGGCACTCTTATGAAGGGTGGAATATCAGACATATAGTAGGTTCTGCTCTCAACAAAATTAGTATTTCTGTGAGTAGAAATACTGTACTGGATATTTAATAAACATATACCACAATGCCATAAAATTCTGTAAATCCATACCAGAGATCAGGCTCTGTTAATGTGGAATTATGGTTCTGTGACCAATGGAAATGTGATGTATTTTCAACATATAACCTTTTCTGTTCCTGAGTGTTATAGTACTTATTAGTAAGTGTATTGCATTAGGTATACAACATTTATTTAAGGTAGCAATTATGCTACCTTAAGAGGATGGGCTTATGGTTGTGTCAGGATATCCCCATGCTCTTAAAAGTTCTTTGTTTTGTCTGGTTTTGTTTCCTAACTTTCATGGTATAGTATAGTGGACTGAGGTGTGGGTCTTCTTGAATTCCTTGTTAGTTGCAAAGATTCAGTCCCTGAAGCTCCAGGTACAGTAAATCAGAGGTGGCAACACCTCTGGTGAGCAGACAGATGGATAGAATCTCCTCTACTCACAATTCTAGAGCAACTTTGCCCTTCCAATTGAGATCTTAAGATATTTTTATATACAATAAAAGCATAGGTGTTTTACTCTTGAACAATACAAGAAAAAATGTTCTCAGTTTTGCGCATTACCATCAGCAGTGTTCACACCCAGACTGAAGCACAACAAAGGTCCCTGCAAGGTCCTCAAGGGTAGGTGGCCACTGGAGCGCTGCTGGGGACAAAGAAGCCAGCTAGCTTTGGCATAAGCAGGGCTGGTCTCCCATTGTCTCCTACAACAAAATAACAAATTTTCTTTTGTTTTCCTCCACCTCATGCAGCATGTAAAATCATAACACCATTTTGAGAGGCATCACAAATATGTAGTCTGTATCTCATAAAACAGATTTTTGTAATTGGCCATTAGCCAAACAGGAAAATGAATATGAGATTCTCTGTTGGGGTACCATCAGTGAGTGGGATAATGAACTTGGACAAATACATCACGATCTAGTGTTCACAGCATCAGCTAACAGGATTAACTGCCAGATATTATCCCCTTTGGTCTTGCTTCAAACTCCTACATGTGATTATCGTAAATAGCTTAGTGGATTTTAAAGCAGTGTGAAATAGGTATATTTGTGTACACATAAGCCTAAATCTATCAGATAAGGAATCGACAAGCTCTTTTTCATGAAGATTTTTCTGCATTGGAGAGTAGTGGAGAAGAAAACATAAGCAACATTTGGTTCTTAATTTTTTCCTATCATTAAATATGGCATATAACTGAAAAGGTAATAAACATGATAATGAGTTTGGCAAATTCAAGAAATTATCTCTAATTTTGAGATGAATTGCTGAATTAATGTGAAGAAGTGAGCAGTGTATTCATATACAATATGGCATACAACTGCCTCTGCTAAAGATTATCAAATATATTTATGATGTATAAAAAGTAAAGTTAAGCCTCACAGTAAAACACAGCTGCAGGTATACTAGTAAATTAAAGTGTTCAGGAATACGCAAATATCAGTTGGTTACATAAATAAGCTGTTATAATGCTTCCTTGCACTGTTTTGGCCTGTAATTAACACTATCCCCAGCAACTCCCAAGCCTGGCTTGGGTTCTGTATGTTCCAGGGAACACCCTCACGGGCGGCAGGCTCACAGACACTTCATTTCCCAGGTCTGGGCACAGGGCTCGCTGTGCCAGTGCCTCTGGGTCCATGGATGTTCCTGGGCATGTTAGATTGACCTGTACGTGTAGTCTACACCATCTGAGACACACAGTGTAAAGGCGGTGATAAATAATGACTTTGCGAGAGCAAAGCAGAAGCTTTCCTCAAAAGCACTTTCTCACTTATGTCAAGTGCTAAGCTCTAGCATTATTTGATAAAATTTGCATGATTTAAAGGTGTTTATATTCCTAAATAACTCTGAATATGGTTTTACAGTTTATTATATGTACATTTTTTACAATTTATTTTATCTGCACCATGTAAAATTATCCTTTATTTTACCACCATCTGCTGTACGATTGCATCCCTCATTCCTGTGAACACACCCAGTGACATGATCAAAATCCAATGGTATGAAAGAAACCGAACAGTAGTAAAAGCCAAATATTTCAATTTAAGCAGTACTAACAGCATTAAACTGCTCCGCTGCTCTAGTTTCACCTTACAACATTTGCCAGGAACTGTATCTACAGTGATGTGTAGGCAAAACACCTCTTTCTGCAGGCCTGCTTTGTTCCTCCATCACAATTCAGATGTCAGCCATTGCCCTGTCAATCAGTAGAAGCCGTATCTCAAAGCCAGATTAAATTCTAACTGGTTCTCTGTGGGTATTCTGACTTTCCTACCCCACATTCTTGAGAATCAGTATCTGCAAGTATCAGTATCAATATCTGCAAGTTTACAAGCTCACAAATACACTTAAAATTGGGGAGGTTGGGGGTGGGGTGGATGTTGGAGAGGGGGGTATGGGTAAGGGATTTTTATGGGTTGTTAAGACAGATTCTACTTTATTTCAGCATATTTCTTCCCTTCTCTTAACACAGAGTTGCTTTGTGAATAATTCTGTGAAGCTTGTATGAAGCAGATTTTGTAAGTTGTGGAAGAAGTAGGGAGCCTCAGCAGCTATGTGGAGAGTACAAGGCTTGCTAACAAATGATTAGGACAAATTATAAAAGCTACTGATCTCAGAATGGGTCAGTATGATTGTTTAGATCGGGGAAAACTGAGTCAAGGCTGCTGCTGATGCTTTGCCAGGATTCCTGTGGACTGGCAACAGCAGCCTAATCTCCTCTAGCAACATCATTTAGCTCCTGGTGGTCAGCTGGAAAGCATCCCAGAAAACTCCTTGTTACATAGTGCTTAATATCTAGAAAATTACTATTTTGACTGATCTGAGCCTGAACTAATCATCTAGGGCTGGACAGGAAGGCACTGACATAGACGAGTACATAACTGTCTGAAAAAAGGAGTCCCCTTCCAAACAAGCTGACTCTGGATGCTACCTGCCCCTCCTATCTTTTGTTAAACTTGCTAATTTACCTATTTAATTTTTTTTCTAATGTTCAAAAAGCTGCATTTTCTCTTCTTCAGTCAACTATTTTGTTTCAGGATGTTAACCCAACCGTAGTCTTGTGGTCCAGTTTTTGCATACTGTAGTAGCATGGATATTACTTTGCTTTAACAAGTCCCCCTGCATTATGCTTGAAGCGAATACATTTCTTAGCTTTCCGAGAATGCTTAATAGATTCCTATAAACATGATGAGACTTGCTGACAGAAAAAGCTGCTCAAAGCAAATGCATGCAGCAAAGCATCTAATACATCCAAAAGAAATTATATCACAGAGGGCACCTCAGCATGTTTATCCTTTCATGGAGTGCTAGTAATTTGTTTTTTCTTACTTCAGTAGTCTAACAGTTCTTTGCAAGTGTGCAAGGACAAGCCAGATATCTATTATGTGTCATATATAATTCACATTAAATGAAAAAAAAAATTAGACATAGCCTTTCCTAAAATCCTTCATTTCAATCATTTGTCAGAGCTTACGTATGGGTCCACCAGAAAAAAGCCATTCGATTTACAGACATACAAGGTGGTAATTATACTTTACTTAACAGTATAAAGTGCAGGCCAGCCATGCTTATTCTGTCATAAATGTATTTTTGCTGTCATGACTGGAACAAGAAAATCAAGGAAGTTTAACATACTTTACCAGCAATTGCCCTTGGCACTTGGTGTTAGTATGTATCAGAACAAGAGGTCCTCAAGAATGCAGTGAAATTCAGTCACACTTGAAGTATGACAGTACAAGCCTGGCTCTCCCAGGTGATGGAGCTGGCCGGAAATGATGTCTATAAGCCTCTTTGGGCTTACAAAAATGAAGAATGTCTATGAACAGGAAGTCTTCATCCCCAGGCCCCAAAGAACCAGGCCTTAGGTACCACCCCAGAGTACTTGTTCAATCAGAACGCCCAAAGCAAGGCAGGAGGAGAGCTCAATATCTGGCCTATAATGTGGTAGTGTTATCCTCACAGCTCAAAGATGACTCCTAGCTTAACAGGCTTTGTAATGCAAGAGCAAATAAAAAAAAGCTGATTCATTCTATCAGAAGATTTTGTACGTTTACCAGTGAGAATCAAACTACTGAAGTTTTGTCTTTTCAAATTCTGCAATCTTTGTATGAAATGTAGGAATCAAATTTTTCAGTCTTGATTCTGCTTTTTTCTCCTGTCTAGTCTTATAAATTCATCCATGTAATGAGCTCCCCAAACTCATCCTTTTTATTACAATATTCACAAAGCAGAAAACCACCTATACAATGCTTTCTTTAGATATGTACCAACCATGTCAATAATATATTTCTGCTAGCAAACAAGGATGCAAAACATGCAGTCTGGTGGAGCCTGGGTGTTTTCAGCAGTTTTTAAAGGGAATGTTTTCCCATCCCATCCCATTCCATAGTTGATACCAGTCCTGCACTTAAAGAAATTGGTCAGCAAGAGCTGCATTGCCTGGGGTCCTTATTATCCTTCCACTGCAGTGGAAGCTTTCTTCAAAAGACGAAAAAGAAGACAGGAAATTCTGTTCAAGTAGATCTCAAATTACATGCTAACATTACAGATCTTGATTCCTAGGGAAGAGCAGCAGTCTGGTGCATATGTACAATATTTTGCATTACTGTGCTCCAGCCTTTTCCATCCACTTGTATGTTTTGACTCCTGAAGGAGAGTGTCCTGGACAAGGATATGGAAGACGACCTGTTACCACTAGTGGTGCAGAGAGACGCAACCAACAGCAGCCAGTTTGCTACCGTCTGAATGGTCTGGTGGTACACAGCAACACACCTGTAGGGTGTTAATCAAAGGACATGGTTATGACATTGAGAAAAGCTCACTCTGACAGCTCATAAAGCTGATAAAACCTCTGGAGCACAAACCTGGACATGCGTTGCCATTTGAATTCCACACTACTGCATCAGTTGCAGAGGTATAAAGTTAAGGTTGAGAAAGTAAATGTAAAATCAAAATGGCCTGAGTCTCAAGGTCCAGAATAAATGTAATTTATCACAGTTTATACTTCAGCATACTTTTGCCCTCTTTGGGCGTTAAAGGAATGGATTCTTGGCACTGGATGTTGTGTTGAACTAAGTGACATGCCACTTCTCCCACTTCACTGTCAGGGCCAGTGCTGGACTGAGTTTATGAAGTCAGACATCTGTATGCTCAGCTAATAAATTTACAGGCTCTTATGCCTAAACATTCCCCAGAAAAGCATGACAGAATGACTTATAAGACAAACAAACAAACAAACAAACAAGTTATAGCTATTCTTGTAAAGGCTAGGAAGAAATTAAATGAAAACCTGAGAAGGCAAAGAGATTTTTCCTCAAAAATAAGCTTCAGGTTCCTATAGAGGAAAACCATGTAGTATGGTTTTGCAGTTTCAGATTTCACCTAAACGTAAAAAAGAAGCAAGTTTATTTCTCAGCTCTTATGTGAGCTAAACCTCAGATAGAATCCAAAACTCACAGTACAGAGCTACAAACAAGAATTGTTATGTCTGCTGGAGTGGTTCAGGTAGTTCCTCACTCATATTCAGACTCTGGCGTCCCGCGTGTGTTTTCCCACGTTTCTTTCAGCCATTGCAGAGTCCAAGAGCAGAGTGCTGAGGCTCTAAGCAATACATTCCAGGACTCATTGCTAAACAGGGTATGGAAACAGTGATTTCTTGGAAAGACAGCATTTCTATCACTCATGTGTCACATCTAGTAGAGCAATGATTCCATTGATTTTCAGCAACAAAGCCACCGCTTTTTTCAGGGCATGACATTTACTATTATCTCTTTTCAAAGCAACACAATCTCAGGGCAAAGGAAAGAAGACTTGGATATCGATTAAAACAAACTTGATTCATTAAAAATACTGCTGACATTTCCTCTGATCTCTGGTATTCTTTTCCTTCACATTAAACAATGTAGTCATTTAAAACTCTTAAGGTCACTGTTCTATAAAAGAGCTGTGTTTAAGGTACATGGCATTTACCCATTCCTTGGCCTAAAGAAAAAAAGAAAAAGAAAAAAGAGGGGAGAAAAAAAAGAAAAAGAGGAAGAGGTAGTGTGTAGTGGTTGGGACCACAACTTGCAATACTTCCCTGGCTCCAGAGCTGAGCTTCCCTCTGAGGAGACAAAGATTTACTGGTCAGAAACAAGCAGGTACTTCACACATAGACTCCCGCATTAACTAAAGTAACAGCAATATTTCACACTGTTTGGAATACTTGTTTACTCATCCCTGATGTCACTTTAACATTGCCATTACAGAATAAGGTCCAGGAAAGCGCAGCCAGCACCGACCACTTCAGGATGAAATCTCAAGTCCAGCTGTTAGCACCCATCAGCAGCCTCCTCTGCCAGCAGTTCAGCTCTCCAGCAACATACAACTGCAGCCTGTTCCCTGCTGAAAGTAAGATTTTTATGATTTAACACTACAGTTCCTACAATTTTGTTACACAGCATGGAACTGTTTAACTCACCGTTTGTTTTACGATTAGAAGGGGAGAACATTCTTCTAGGGAATTTCCCATATCCAGTAGGGTTACTGCCTCAGGAAATGTTGGTAGCAGCTCAAATGTAGCAACCTTTGCCATGAGCATTACTCATGCTCTAAGATGCCAAGGCTCTATCAATTGTTTGACTTCACTTCTAACGGGGTTATGGTATTCTCTCCCTGGAGGAAGACAAATACCTCCATTAGGCAGAAGTCCTGGAGAGTGAGAGAAACCAGCCTCTCACTAGGGAAGCTGCCTTATAACTCACAAACCTTCATTAGCAAAGGGCTGAAAGCCAGGAATATGCTTGTAACTATCTAAAGGAAATATAATCTCTGGAAATTATTTTCTCTGGAAAAATCAATAGTGAAGGATTCAGTTGTCGCTAGAAAAACTTTATAATTTTATCAGCCCTAAAATTTTTCTCAGCATTTTTTTTTATACAGGTTTTTCTTTCATATAGGCTTTCATGTTTGTATCACTGAGACAACAGTGGCTTAGTCTCAACACATACACCTGTGGTTGTGACGAAATTTGTCCCTGAGCCTTCATCTGACTTCCTGGGGACAACTGGTTATTCTAGATCCTTTTTGAAGGTCAGGGAAAAGTTATTGAAATCCCCTGCTTTTTAATTTGTCTGTATATTGACTAATGTAAATCTCCTGGATACTGAGACAAAATGCTCCCAAAGAGGCCCCAGCTGGGTGAGAATGAAGTAAAACCTGTCTTGATCATTCTTCAAACAAGAAGCAGGATTCTAATTTCCTCTTAAGTCTTTGCTAAATAAAATAGTCTGAAAGACCGGGAGCATTATTTTTATGCTGTGATGGGCTGATAAAAGGCTAGAATCAGGAAGAAAAGAGAAAAATCTAAATCAGGTGGAATTTGTTCTGAGGATGTCAAATGATGCTTGCCTTTTGATAAGTGTATGCGATCTTCATTTGCTTGTTGATCAAACACTCATATGCCCAAGTGTGTATTTTGAAAGCAGAACCAGTACAGCTCACCACTCACTACACTTTAAAAAAACTTTAGCAGACAAATTGGACTACCTTTCTATACAGAAAACACACTTTGAAACAGTCATCCACAAACTGGTATCTGAGAAGAATATTGACGCTGAAGAAAATAGCACTTTTGAAGGGATGATTTTTTTATTAATTATTATTATTAGCACTATTAATGGAACTTTTGAGGGCAAGATTTTTTATTATTATCGTTATGAAAAGCATCCACTAATTATTTTACTCCTGGTTCTTCTGATAATAAAGTCTGCCCTAACATCACTTACCAGTGATTTTTCTTATAATCCCACCATTGCAGCCAAATAATACAGCAAGTTAATGTACATGGTTACTATCCAAGCATTAATTCAAAGCATTTATGTCCACATGGATTTGATAAGACTGATGCTGCACATTTGAATGAGCTGAAAAATAAATAAATGCATAAATGGAAAATTAACTATCTTGGTGAATTACTTTTGAAATAAAGACTCGATCCTCCTAGGGGCATTTTACACTGTCTGAAAGAATACAAGAAATACAGAAGATTTTTCCAACTGCATTATAGTTGACACTGGGAATGACATTGGAATACTTTTGAAATCTCAGAGTACTCAGAGTAATTCTTTATCCAGGGCAAATGCAAGACTTTTCTTAGCATACTTAACCAACTCTCTTCCCAACCATATTTCCTTCATGTTGTCCTTTTGCAAATGAATTAGGACCTACAGCTGTAAGGTATTAGAGCTAGATGAAATGTGAGGTTAAGGTACACCCCAGTTTCCTGAAGTAAGACAAAAAATGTTTTCTTCCTCTAAGAAGAAAAATATATCCATTCTAAGGAAACTCAAGATCTGGCCATTTGATTTTAGGGTTGTTTGGGATTTTATTTTGTATTTCTCTCTTTACTACAGTATGATATTACAAAACACATTCATTATGCAAGAATTTGCTGATATTTCCAGAGATAGCCTTAGAGATCGAAGTAACCTCAGAGGAGAGTTACTGAGTGGAAACATAAATGGAATATTGGCCTGTTGCTAGAGAAAAAAGTCACATTTTTAAATGCTTACTTACAGCTATATAGTCATGCTAAATTTCTAGAACTGGACACTTCACGCAGCTTGAAACAAGACAATTAATTTCAGTCAATAAGTATGTATGGCCTTATGTTCCTAAAAATATTTAAGAAGGAAATAAAACTTCTGCAAAGCTCAGGAAAGATTTCAATTTATTTTCTGAAGCTTTTTCAAGCTGTAGTTGTGTGACTACTGAATTCTGCAACATCAGGTAAAATAAGTATTGATTTATAGACAAAGAAAAAAATAACCCAATAAAAGTTGGTCTTGCCAGTTATGAAGATATCTGTCTGGATGATTCACTTATTTATGCACAAACAGCATACTTCACTTTCTTGCTGCCATGTATCTCCGGCTATATCAACATTACAAATTAAGATGCATGCTCTTCAGCCAGGAAACCTGCCTTTCCTCTGAAACACTAGCATCTGTATATGTTATGCCCTGGTAAATACAAATTCCATAAAGAATTGCCTGTTACCAAAGATACTGATGAGACGCATAGGCATTTATACACAACCCTGTTAAAAGGTTATAATGATAGAAAAGACACAAAGATTCTGCAGAGCCGTATTTTGCAAATAAAAGATCTAGTTTATTGCTAGTCTGTTGTCCCCTGAAACACAGTTCAGTTTTGAATGTATTGGTGTACGAAGGTAATCAATCGGCAAGAGTGGGGTAACATTGTAAGAAAGAAGGGCAGTGTGAGCTTTTGAAAATGTCAGAAAGTACAACTCAAGTTTGGAAAGATCATGTGGTTTGTGACTGCTAGCTGAGAAGCAAATTCACGGAGATACAGTTGGTTCAGTTGTTGCATTCGTGCTCTTTGTCTCCTGAAAACTACTTTGACCTTAGTGTTTTCATGTATCAGGTACTGCATTTTGTTTGCAACCTTCAAATAGACAATTTTAGGGTTTGCAACCCTCAAATAGACAATAGCAAATAGTGTTGGCGATGCTAATTCTTATACTTATTTATTTCTTTCAGAACATTGCTTGGCTAGATAGTAATATCTTAAACCCAGGACCTCATTAATTTTGCTACTAGAAACGTGCAGAGTAGAAGTCTGTGAGGTTAATGATGAGGAGAATGGGTAGCAGGAAGGATGTCTATGTGAAATACTTTGGTTTATTGAAATAAATAATGGAAATAGCACGTAGCATCAGTGAAAATGGGAAGACAAACCTTCCTGAGTGCTAAACAGAGGTTAATTATAACCAATCTAACCCTGCCGAGTCCCCCAGTATGCTTTAAGAAATTAAACAGTCTGGCAAACGTAAGGTTCTGCCCATCTCTTCATTTTTGGACTATTTTAAAAGGTACAACACTTGCATTTGCTAAAACCATAAAGCACTGCGTATCTCGAGGCAGAAGGAGCAGCTATATTTTAATGACATACTAGTCATGGAAAGTGTCTTTGAGGTTATGATGGCTTTAGACTGTTGCTGTCCATCCACTGGTGCCTGTCAGAAAGGCAAAGAATCTTCTGGCACACCATAATGGCGGGAGGACCTTGTTCTGCAGGTCATTATTGAAGCAATTGGCCTTGACTTCCTTGATGCTGTGAAATAGGCTGAACTTTTAAGTTATTTGTCCAGGCCAAACAATCCCGTTCATTCAAAAGCTTTAATTAATACAAAGGCTAAGATAAAACATTCAAAACCAGGAAAAAAGGCAAGTGGGTAATAACAAACACAATTAGTATGCAGTGTTCTGAATTTTAAATTCTGTTCAGCCTAGCCTTACTGGAAGACCAAGTATCAAAGGTGCTATCATTACTACTAATTGGCTTAATACACCTAAGAATTGTTCGGATAGAAATTAGAGACTGTTTTCCATGCCTATCTAGACCTTTTCATGTTCTCCCTATTTTGTTTTTTTTTTTCTGTCTGCCTGAGTTGCTGTTTGCTGTTTCTTATCTCTACAGTTTTAGGTACTTTGCTTCAGGGACTCTTTTTTATGGCATAACTCTCCAGTACAGTTGGGGCTCTGACCTAGCTAAGGTTGTAAGAGCTATTGTGGTGCAAATAAGCAATAAGACACTGTTTTTCATTAGTAGCAAATAATAAAACTATGCAATCCATGAGACACTTTCTCCTATTTTGACATCTTCCAGTACAACTTTTACATATAAGCAAAATTAATGCCACTGAACAAAGACAGAGACAACACAAAAAAGTAAGCTAATGGACTAGGGAATAACAGAGAAAGCAAAAGCTGGAAATGATGAAAAGGTTGCTCCTACTACAACAAATGACATGTAGTTTCTTAATGCCAATCTTAAATACAGCAGGGTCCACTTACAGTGAACTCTGAGGATTCGGTGAGACCCTCAGGTTGTGCGGGTTTGTGAAGCTCAGGTGGTGATCGGTGAAATGACAATTTACACACCAGAAGGATCTGGCTCTTTCCTGACTATTATCTCTTAGAAGGCAACATCAATTAAAACATAATACAACTACCATCTATCTAATCCCTCCAAGGACTAATACAAAACATTCCTACAATTGTATTACAGAGAACATAATAAGAACTTTTCTCTCCCATTCACTTTTTTTCTGTTATTCCAAGGGGAAAATGCTGCATTCTGTTTTGTTCTAAATATTGGATGCTGGTAGTGGGGACAAATTGGTTAAATCAAAGAATATAGATTACAGTACTACTAATACCACACATGATATTAGAAGAGAAGACTTTAAAAATAAGAGGGATAACCTTGAGGGTGATATTCCCAGGGTCTGTGCCATGAACACGCAGGACCTGTGATCCATATGGAATGGCCCTTCCATTAGGCACGGTGAACTTGCAAGTGAAATTACAAACAGGTTTCACTACACAAAACTCTTCAAAATAAGCTGTAATAGTAAGAGAGAAGCACCTGGCCCTGCATATTGGTTTGTTTAAAGAGACCCTGATCTGAAGAGAACATGCCCTGTTGCCTTGCTGCTGAGCAAATTTGGCTTCTCTCTGGTTCATGATGGGCTCTGCTAGTTTCCCAGGCAGTAGCTTCCATTTGCAGAAGCAGGAAGCTGGTATAGTTCTCTTTGACAGAAAAGTGATTCAGTCTAGTTGGAGGCCTGTAGGTAGCAGCTTTCTCCAGGGATTGGTACTGGATCCAGTTCAACATATTCATCAATGACCGGGTAGAAGGGACAGAGTGTACCCTTACAGAGTTTGCTGGTGCTACAAAACTCGGAGGAGTGGCTGATACATCAGACAAGGAATGAAAGAAGCCAGTTTCTCAGACAGAAGAACTGCTGGCAATGACACACACAGCCCACAGTTCTCAAACCCCCAGATCGTTCTCTGAGCTATTACAACTCCTTAAAACTCTTCAGTGTGGGATGAACTGTGAACTCATGCAGTTCTGCAGTAGACACCTATAGGGATTCTCTCACTTCTTGTTTGCAAGATATGTTGAGAGAAAGAGGTGGTCAGGAAAATCTAATAAAGGAAGAGTGAGGGAGAGAGAAGAAGAATTGTTAGACAGGAAAGGTAGTGCTCATCCAAGAATGCAGAGAGAAGAAATGCAGCCACCATAATGACAGAGAGACAGGAACATAGTATTAAGGAGTTACTAGCATGACAAACAATAATGTGAAAAAAAATCAATTGTATATATGCTGTGCACTTACACTGGTGAGGTCTGACTCCTGGTGAGGTTTGTCACACTTCCCTTCCATGGAACTTTCTTTGGCTCACTGCTCCAAGCGAGATTCTTCTCCTCGTGGCTTAGATGTTTCACTTTCAAGCACCTGAGTTATTCATCCCAAGCTCCCTTTATAGTTAAGGAAGAAAAATAGATGCCTCCAAAGAGCAATTCATTTGACCTACATTAGATGTCTTTCTTCAGATGAGATGAATTGCTCTCTAGAAAAACCTGTTTCTATAAAAGGAGACAATGGTAGCTAATGTTAGATATCAGAACTTTAACGACCTATCATTGGAAGAAAGTTCCTTTGGCTGAGTTTCTACATTAGGATGAAGCAAATGCCTTCCAATTACAGGAAAATATACTCAAAGCTGAAAGCTAAACCCTTTGCCCTACTAATCCCCAAACTCTTTAGTCTACAAACCA
This sequence comes from Buceros rhinoceros silvestris, assembly GCF_000710305.1. NCBI lineage: Eukaryota > Metazoa > Chordata > Aves > Bucerotiformes > Bucerotidae > Buceros > Buceros rhinoceros. Next base: position 13,945 of record NW_010393649.1, on the reverse strand, counting down.
CGTTAAGAAGCCACTGACCGTGACCTACCAAACGTCATTTTATAAAAAGTGTTCTCAGGCAACCTTATGTAACCAGACAAGAGAAGATCACATTGGCATACATTACACGAGGACTCAGGATTTCACCTTGAATCCAGAGGAGAAAAATCTCAGTTCTACCCTGATCAGCTGAATACAGACTGCGGTCTCAGTGCTTTGCTGCACTGGAGGAAATGCTGGCCTAACGCATTCTTGGGGTGGATCAGGAACCTAATAAGACCTGGCACACTCAGCATCCTGTCAGGGTACTGAGCTACTGTACCAGAGTTTGTCATAACTGCAAAAAATGATGAGTTTGGCTCACTCTGGTGTTCTAAATCATTCTGCTGAGAAAACTAAGCACCACTTGCCTCTGAACAAGCTTGTTCGCAAATTGGTAGAGATTCACTTTGGCTTTTGGACCAGCTGATTAGAGTAGTCTTATGAGAGTACTGGACTGCTCTTCTCCACTGTGTCGTGGAGTCATTAGGCGGCTGTTGGAAAGAGCTGCAACTTGTTTTATTATTTATTTTCACGTCTCAACTTGGCAAACACACCATATAGGCTGTCCTCATCCACACTACATGCTTCCTATAAAACCACTCAGAGCGTCTGGGAAAAGAAGAGAGACTGTACTCCCCATCACCATTATAAATACTATCCCACCAGTGAGAAGAAGGAAAAACACTTCAGTTCCCTGCTTACATAGACCCCTCGTCTTGAAGAAAACTACTTCACTGCTTTTTCCCTTGCCTGCATTCTTAATAGAGAAATCCCATCTTAAAGACAAATTAAAGTACCCTTCTCTCTCAGAATAAGATAAATACATCTTTAGCACAACTGTTTGTGCTAGGTACTAGAAATTAGACATCTTGCTAGCTAAACTGATTTCTAAGTCCCAAGAGTATGCACAGCAGTAAAGACAGAATGCTAGAAGTTGCCTATTGTTTTGTTTGTAACCCTTATGAAATGGAAAAACTCCCTGCCCAAATAAGACCAGATAATCCCCAGAAGCTGTGTAGCAGTATCATTTGGCTGGGACACAGCAATTATCTAACAAAGTGGCTGCCAACACAGGAGAAAAGAAAATCCTCTTGAAGACCTGTTATCTGCTGTGGGAGCCAGGAGCTTCTATCTTAACACACATCTTCTTTCTTTAAAGACTTAACAGCTATTTTTGTTTTCCTCTATGCACATTAAGACTTTCTTTACTGCCTTCTGCACAGGTATTTATACCTATTGGAGATGGATGGTAGCAGCAGCTAGCTACCATCCAGTGCTGACAATGGCAATTACAGTCTTAGACACAGAGCACAGGATCTCATTATCCCATAATGCACCCCAGAGCCTGGGACTGAAACTCCATGCCTCTGGGTCTGTAATGACTGCTGAGCTCCAATACCTACAGATTACATGAGCTATGTGGGACTTGGCTATGAGCAGTAGTTTTACACACATCTGAGAAGAGCAGGAGCAGCACAAGGAGTGGTCTCAGCCCCGGGGGAGGTGGAGTCCCGCTCTGGCTGGCAAGCAGCAGCCTGGCCTCCTGGCAACAGCGTACCGAGGACACCCTGACTTCAGTGTCCAAATACCAATCAGAAACAGCAAAGCAGGCTCCAATTCCCCAAATCCCCTGTTTTTTTCCCTGTTGGAGCACCTTTTGGCCAGCTATACTTTATACAGGGTCAGAAATAATTGCAGGGATATTTGAGTTTAGAAAATAATAAATACATTTGACTGAATAATGTATTCCTTACACACAAGCTCCTTACACAGAGTTTAAGAGTAGTCCTATTCCATCTCTTTTTGCTTCCCTGACAAGAAATTAATTTTATAAAAAGAAAAGAAGGAACACTTGATTTTTTCACTTGTTTTTGTGAAATACTTTGTTCAATTTGCAGAATAATGTCCCCTTTTAACTGAGCATCAGAAAACTGTAATACTAGGCAAACCAAAGGTTAGAAACTATCACAAATATCGCATTATATCTGTTGAAAACAGATCATTCATCATAACCTTTAGTATGGAGCTGCATTGTGCACAGACTACAGTTCCCAACATTCAACTTGAAAGTTGTCTTCTGCCCTGCCACACTGGGAAGCACTGCAAACTGGGACTTGTAGTCTATAAATGGCACAAAATGAGAGTAATTATTGTTGGATCAATCTTTTAAGATGAACATTAACAGCATCTGTACCCAAGGCAGTACTCAACCGTATTCTACGCCAAATTTTATGGTAGACAATATTTTCTCAGCTAGAAACTCGTTAAAATCTTTTCCTGCTCAATGCAGCTGCTCAGTAATTTCTAATATTTATTTTCTCTAATTGGAGACAAGTCTAGTGGAAAAGACTAAGTCTTTGTTGCAACACGTTGTTTGCTGATAAGCTTGTTCTTTAATGCAGCAAGATGTTCTCCATGTGGAAAAAGATTGTCAACAGAGGGAAAGCAGTTTGATGTGAAATTCATTTTAAAAATATCCCAAATCCCGGTAACTTAGTTTTTATTGCAATCAGAATCCATATTCAGCAATTCAAGTAAAATTCGTTTCTGTGTTGTGTGTGACTCCTTTTTCTCAGGTAAGAACCAAAGCCATAAGCTTCAACCAGGAATGTTTGAAGAGAGTCTTTCATAAACCTTAATTTCAGTGACACTAGCTGGTATTAGTCACACAGGAAGAACAGCCAGGGTGCCGAACTGTCTTGGCTTTATAAAAAGTCAGAAAAGATGAAGTTCAGCACCAGCCCACTCTGTCAAACAGCGAATATCTTTTTTTTTCTTTTTTTTCTTAAATGAAAATGAACGGTTGTGACTAGTAGCAGGTCCTCATCTAGGACTTGCTCACTCTATGAAGATGCCATAGGAGATAGATGTTGAACTTGGCTACTTTTATAATGAGGCAAAATACAGCTCTGAACTACGTGATTTCTATAGGTTGTTCTCTAAGTGGGTCTGTTTTCACACAAGCACTTTGTCTCGACTCACCTTCATCTGTGCACAAACCAAGGTGGCCTCAGCAGCAGTGTCTCCTCCTGTCATAGGGAAGGTCTTCAGTCAAGCTTTTTCCCCCCTTCCTGAACAGTTGATGAATAAACTGATGTATTTACCACTATTGCAAAAATTAGGGGCCATAAAACATAACGAGCCACTCCCCATACACAGCCACACCTAGTTCATGCTCAGTTTTCCCTGTGGCATTGCTGCAAATATTATTACCCAGCTAGTAGTTAAGCCAGCAGTGAGACTTCAAGTTAGAAGTCTGCATTATTTAAAGACAAGCCTTATGACTGTATCTAAAGCAAGTAAATTCCCTTCTTGCTTGAGAAGTATTGCTGAGGCTTTGCTGGCTCAATATGTCTCTCCAAACCTTGGCATGATACCAAGTAGCCTTACCTCATCAGTTCAAGGAACTTCCTAATGGATCTCCTTATCTGGCTGCCATAGAAAATCCCCTTCCTGCTTTCCAACCAGAAAGCCTTTCTCCTTTCTCAGCTTACAGAAGGATGACAGCCTCACTAAGTGGGGATCCTTGCCACATCTGCTGACTTTTCTGAAGATGCCTTTTTCAGGCACTGTCCTAAGTCGTTGCAAGGGGTGTCCGCTCTTAAGGAAGGAAGCCCCTGACAATACAGCAAAGCAGACATCACTCTGCGTCACCAAGCCCTACTGCTCCCTACTGGGGATTGCCTGTACAGGGGCTCGTGAGTCCAGGAAGAGTCCCCCAGGGCAGTAGTGCTCCCTGACCCTCACTGCCCTCTTTGAACTCTGACGCATCCTTGTTTCCCAAGTCAGGAGAAGAGCAACTTGCTATCCCAAAGTGGCTGTGAGCCAGGGCCTGGTCACAAGCTCCAAAGATTTACTTGTGAATAAAGTCACGTCTGTAATGGACCAGAGCTACCTAATGACTTATGGTACCACGACACTGAGTTTTGTTGTGAAGTGCTCCCCAGGGCTGGTGGTTTCCCAGCATTCATGGCTGCTCTGTGGACTCAGGTTTGAGCTCTGCTGCTCACCCTGCAGCCAAAGGCTCCCAGAAGCATCAGCCAGCAGCTTTGTTCCACTAAACATTTCAAGATTAGCCTAGGAGTCCATACATGGATTGAGTGGCACTAGAGTTATTTGCTGTTTTTTTTCATAAATCCTCAGTAAAATATACCACTTTCAGTAAAGACCATATCCTTCAACACATAAAAATCTTCCTGATTTCCTGGTTTCATCTTGTTTAATTGGAAAAAGCATTCCAGTCATTTAATGGAGATCTCACAGTACCTATTCCTCTTTTAAGGCATTTTTCACCC
>NW_010393649.1:0-9501 GCF_000710305.1 Buceros rhinoceros silvestris | reverse complement strand
ATTTAAAAAGCAGGAATGGTTCAGTTTTTGAGGAAGGGATTGAACAGATGGGTAGGCAGACGGTGGGTATAAAATAGTGCTGTAGGAAACAGCCAGGGAAGCAGCTTGCTCCCATCCATCCTGCTTGTTTGTTAGAGGAAAGATGCTATTTGAGGTGTGGGCTATAACAGGGGAGTGCCTCAAAAGCATAAGGCCTAATCTCATCATGGTAGCTTTGCTCAATAGCACCCACTGACTTCAGTGGGAATGGGGCCACACTCAACGAACAACATGATTTAAATCTTGCTTGATATAAAAAGGGCATTTTGTGCAACTGTTCTGCCTTCCACGCCACCTGGCACACTGTAGGAGACTGAACAGGAAAAAAAGTTTTTTACATAATGCCTTCATATAGAGAGCAGCGCATATATTTTCAGGATGCTGAAAGCTGCAGGATAGAGAGGGGCAGGCCCTCTTAAAAAGACAATGAATTGGTACCAAACCCAGGAGTTTACATCTTGGCTGACCTTTATCTAGCACTGACATGGACCTGCTGCCTGCTAACAGACTTCTCATTCAATTGTGAGCCTCTGGCAAATGCTGTCCTCTCAGACATCAGCTTTGTTCCTCCTTTCTCTTCCAGCTTCTCTGTTGGCAGACATGTTCTTGGTGGGACTATGATCTCTCCTGGCATTTGATTGTTCCCACCTGCATCTTTGGTGAAGATCTGTGCTTTATCAGCTGCTTTGTCCTTCTCAGTTTCCTCACCAGTGTCCCTGCTTCTTTCTAACTTCCATTATTCTGGTTCTTCTCTCTTTCTCTTCAACATTGCCTCCTGTATTACCTCCACATGGCCAAAGGGTCTCTCTCTCTCAAAAATCTTCTTTTCCTCATCATTGTCCTCACTGTTACAACTGGTTTTCTAATCCCTTACTTCTGAATTAAAGCTATGCAGTTGAATATACCTCAAAGGACTGGGCTAAAATATTACCCTAAAGAGCTATGGATATACATATATCGCGAAAGACAGGGCTAAGAAATTATCCAAGAGAGCTTCTGTTTTCAAAAGTACAAGTCCTTCAAGGACAATTTTTTTGGAATACATATGAATAACTGAAGCAGAGGCTGATTTAGAATACAAAAATAGGACTGTGGCTTAAATAGCAACACCTCTGTACTTTAAAGGGGCTCCTAACAGGAATTAGGTTTTGTGGAGTGTCATGAACCAAAGCCCAACAACCTCCCCTCCTCCTATTAATATATATTGAAAGAAAATATTTTTACCGTGTCTCCTGATTAATTCTGAAGTGAGCATCTGTATTTTTTTCTAGCTCATCTTAGTCCAGATACTCTTCTGCATTTTTAGCTTTTACTCCACAAAGAGTGTTTGTAATTTTAGAGCCAGGCTCTGTATCTCTGAAAAGCTACATGTTATAAAGGTTATTAAAATTTTATGAGTGGTGCATCCTCAGAGCTAGTAAGCCTGGGCAGTTCTGTTCCACATCAGTGCTATCATGCTTTTGCAATACAAAGAGGTGCAACATGGAGTTTAAATCCTGGCTGCTACTTACTTTCCTCACCTTATTCTTGCTGTAGTTCTACTGATATGAATGCTAAACTATGTTACTTTCTTTCATAAATATCTTTACAATGTTTTTCTTCTCTTCAAGGATTTATTCTTACCCCAACAGACATATAGTTATTAAGATGTTTTTTCTTTTTCATCTGATTATTAATAATAAACGTATGTAAAGTGGAAATAATGTAAAAACATTTTTGACAACATAAAATTAGCTGATGACTTCTATCCAGCTCTCTATATCATTAAAACATTTTCCATCATTACAATTAGTTTTATTGCTGTAGACAGGGAGACTGAAAAAATATCAGTTATAATACTTGCTTGCCCTTCAACTCATTTGGAAACCTCTTCAAAATATTTTGTGGTATAAAAACTTGTCAAGGTTATGTAATTTCATACAGAACTTAGAAATTTCCTTACATTACAATTCAGTGGTATTATCTAACCCAGTATTTTTAACTCTACAAGTGGCCACTGGCTAATTTTAGATATTGCATCTGAGTAATTATAAAAACAGAAGAACCAAAGGAAGAGATTCTTCATAACACCAAGTAGATCCTTGAGTTATGTGTAAAAGCATGCAGATCTATTACATCTTTTCAGATGTTTCCTTTAAAAATGTGGTTAGCAATTAGATTCCTCGTGGAGTTTAGAAATCTTAAACCACAGTGGTTATTTCTGGTAACAGATGAGCTATTGGTTTTTCCCTGCAATAAGCCAGGAGAAACTTCCTGTATATAAAATGCAAAATGATGGCTGTTCCAGAAAAGTGGTATGTCAGAAGAAGTAGAGATGAAAAATAGTTTAAGGTAAAACGAAGTTCCAAAGGAGAAAGAGCTGGCCACTGAGGAATAGGAGAGAGAGATTTTTGACCCATAGCCAACGGAAACAAGAAGACCAGGACCAGGGTAGGGAGGGAGAGAAAATGGCTGCTCTGGTTAACAAAGAGAAAAATGGAAGAATTTCATGTTAGATCATTAGTTCATCAGCGTAATAACTGCAGCTGATATTGTAGGTGCCAGCTGGCCAAGAATGAAGGAAAGCTACTGTAAAGAAATTTGAAATTAAGACATATCTGCACAATTCTCAGCTATAGAAAAACTAAGTACACCCATAAAGACAGCTGCATCTATCAAGCTGAGTCAGACAGCCTTGTCCAAGACAGTCCAGCCTGTTTTGAACTTAGCTGTGATAGAAGGATCACGATTTTGTTTTGTTTTTTTTCTGGTTTTGTTTTTGTTTTTGTTTTTTTTAAGTTTCACATTAAGTTCAACAGACTTCCCAAAAATCAATCAGGATTCAAGAAAGAATAGTCAGGTTGACAGTATTTGGTTAAAACAAAGACTTCAAATTATAGATTGGATTCATTTCTAGTTCAAGGATGTAATGTTTAAAACAAGTTTTCAGATCAGAATGTAGTTTGCTGTGATGACTCCTGCCCCAAACAGAATTGATAGAACATCTTGTAAAGGACAAGGAGACAGCAGATGGTGTGCCGTATCCATGAGGCAGAAACACAAGGTACCTCTCTCCAAGTACAGCTACTGACAAGTCTGCAGTGAGGTATTGCAGTATCTGTACCAGTTTTAAGAACTGATACAAAAGAAGAAGAAAGAAGAAGGAAAAAGGAGAAAGAAGAGGAAGAAGAAGAAAAAGAAGAGGAAGAAAGAAAAAGAAAAAAGTGAAAAAGAAAAAAGAGAAGAAGAAAAAGCAAAAAATTAGAAGGTCAGGCTTACTTGAGTCTTGGCACAGGAAAACAAGCAGGAAAGAAGTCAAAGGAAGCTAAATGTCTCCTCCTTCTCCAGTAAATTACACTTCTAGGGCTATGGCCATTGCAGTCTGTAATATCAAGTGAGTTCATTTGAGGCTGACTGGGACCTTTACATTATAGTGTAGCTTCTACCGTACTTTGAGATTCGATAGGCCTGTGAAATCAGTAACGAGGATGCACTGGAGAAAGTAGCCTAATGATGCTTCACTACAGCATCTTTGTGGTTTATGGACTGTTTTAGAGAAACTCAGAAGTGGGCTGGGCACAAACAAGTGGTCTTTCTGGAATTCATTTATCTGTCACTACGACCTGAAGAGAGAGTTGTTTGATTTTTTTGTTTGTTTGTTTGGGTTTTTGCCTAGGTAATTGTATCAGACTGATGATCTCTCTTCTAGCACATTTGGTTAGCCTTATGCAAGATAAAGGGTTTATATGACTTGGCTGGAATCTATGTCAATGTAATGAAAACTTTGAGGGGACAGCTCAGCTAAACAAATTGGAAGGTATTTAACAAAAAAGGGAACTGAATGCCAAAATGAGATTTGTGAAAAAAATTAATCAAGACATCAAAGCACATGAGGAGTGAAAAAAAAACCCCAAACCTCTAATTGCCTATAATGCAATATCAGTGACCTTATTAATGAACAAAAGGAATCAGAATTACTCATTAAAGGGCATATATGTCACCTAGCATGTATTACTGAGACATCATGGGAACACTTTGACGGCCAACATGCTAGCGTTGTTGGGTAGATCCTGTTGCAGGCAAATTAAGCGGACTGAAGGGCAGAAGTTTGACAGGGTCAAAAAAAAGAAAGTTTCTTGGGTTCTTAGTTACCTATTCCAGGGCTTAGAGCTGTAATTGTTGTTCACTTCTGATCATGAAAAAACAGACTAGAGAACAGGATATACACCATCTTGCACTGATAACTTAGATTCATGAGGGAATACTGCATTATCATGAAGTTTTTTGTCTACACGACAGTGCCACTTCTAACCTCTCCCTGTATGTTCATGTCTGAAGTCGGAAGTATTCATGCAACACAAAGGAACTTTCTATTAGGCCTCATCTGGACAGATAATTAAGATTTGGATCACAGATCCAGAAACTAGTAATAACATGTGATGAGTTGGCATCACAGAAAGGGCCTCACCATGATCTATGTGGTCATGTGGGTGTGATCACGCGGTACAGATGTAATCGTGTCTTTTAACATTGGCTTTGTGCAAACAGAGTGAGAAATAAAAATGTTGATAATGAATAGCATTCTTGAAACTGAAGACAAAGGAGAGGAAGTTAATAATTTGGGAAAAGTAATTTGACAGAACTATGTGAACATGACAGGAAACTTAAAATCAACACCATAAGCTGTAATCCCTCTACTTAGATGCAAACAATGACAGAACGAAATTGGTTAAGAGATGAAGCAGAAAGATATGCAAATAAAAGCATACATATAAAAACATTATTTATTATGTCTATGTGAGTGTATACATATGTCTATATCTATACATAAATTAGAAATATTTGTCTTCTGGTTTACGTATTATAGACATATTCACAAGAGAATACCTTTCTGATATTTTGACTGATATAAATCAGAAGGAGGGAGTGGTGGAACACTGAGAAGGAAGAAAAAAGTAGAAGAGGCCTATTGCAGGAAAAAATGAGTTAATTATAAGCTTGTAAAGCAAATTCTAAGAATTAACAGAAATGATAGCATTGTCAATATCATAGATACAAGGCAGAACACTGAAGTACATTTATCTGCAGTAAGAAAAGATGACAAACAGTACACTTATGTCATATCATAAAATAATTTGCTGGAGTAATTTAGCATTTGGTTAAACACTAGGAATTCAACAGGAGCAATTTGCAATACACAGCATTCTTGTATACAAGAATTTTGCAAGAATTGGGTGAACACGGATCACAGTAAATTTTTGCAAGCTTAGACTGTTTGAGAAATTCTATTAACTTTAAAAGGAATAAATCGGGCAATCTGAATAACTCCAGATCCTTTCATAGGATCTCTGCCTCAGATAAACATGATGAAATGTATAAAACATATGAACACGATTTGCCCACACAGGGTAATACTGACCAGGGTAAATTGAATGTATTTAGAAGGTGTCACTGATGCTACCGCCTAGAATAGATTGTCCAGTTCCAAAGCTGAGATCTCAGGATGGACCCTTGTGAACCAGATGTGGGTCAGAGAAGAACCATGAGATGGTTTAAAGGAGTGAAAAAAACTAGCTCTTCAATGAGATCCTGGGAATTATTTGATCAGATACATAGCCATAGTCAAAGTTAATGAGTACATGCTTGAGAAAGAGACTTTTGAGAAGTAAAAGCTTTTCTGCAGAGTGGGCAGAATGCCTGAATAGGTCCAGTAACTGATAATTGTTCTTTCAAGTCATGACCTTGTGGCAAGCACAAGTAAAGTCCCACCATAATTTTGTCATTATCTCTTATTTGTGAAACTTTTAACAAGCCAGAGTCAGCATGGAGTCAGTTCTGCTTGCATCACATCTTCATGACCACGCTAAATAAACCGGCAAAATAAAATCTCAAATAAGCATGGACACAAGGCTTTTGGCTGATCTTGCTATCCAGAAGGACATGAGGGAGTCCAAAGCTAGTTTCTGTATCTAATTAAGGTGAACTGCACAAAGTCATAGCAAATCTGATTTTCTGTTTTAACAGCTAAACAAAGTTGAAGACCGTGGCTAAAACCACCTGCTGTGTCAAGGAATGTGCATTTCTGCTGCCAAAGTCTACCCGGTCGAGCACTACACAAAAGCATGAGGGGAAAACAGGTGCCATCAGTCCTGGCTGCCTTTGTATTGTCAATGTTAGACTGTTGTTTTCTTTTTTCTCTTTAAATCAACCATGCCACAGAAACAAAAGTCTCATGTCACAGCAAGAGGAGATTTGATCATCTTTAGCTATCTGTCCTCTGGTGAACTCTGTGGCAAAGATGAAGAGGGGAGAAGACATTCTCTGTCTCCACTGAGACACCAGTTCCTCCACAGAACACATGGTTCAGGAGCAGCAGGTGGACACGCATGCAGTCTTTGCCTTCCTTAACAGGCCAGGCAGCATCCCAGCACTGTGTAAAAGCTGCACTTTCATATGCTTATATAGCTTTCCAGAGTAACAGTAAAAAAAATTATAGTTTTGACTTCTAGCTTTGTCCTTTCTTGCCATTGGTTGGCCAGTCATTTTCAGTCAGAACCAATAAAAGGAAGCAGAGACCAAAACTCAGCTGGAAGTCTACTGCTGGTATTCATATTATGGGGACTGTTACAGTTGTGTTTTAGCAGTTCACAGTAACTGTATGTGAGCCTATTGCAATGAGGAATCTCCTTTTTTTCAGACACTGTTTCTTTGTCCCAACCCTTCGACACTTGTGACTGAGACCCTTTGCTCATCTGTGTTTGTGTAAGGCATCCTGCCTATCAACAGCGTCAGGTTGTTAACTCATAATTTAATTCACTGGTTGTCCTCTGCCTTCCCCACTTGTACAGAAACAGGAAATTAAAAACATTACTTTTTTGTTCTCTATTATTGTTCATGGCTTATGATATGCCTATACCCCTTTATTGATCTTTTTTTCTCCAAGAATTCTCTTGCTATCTCACCTCCACTCAGATGCTGTTAATAATTTTCTTCTTCTACTACCTTTCTTGAACTGGGATCATCATCATCATACCAGCTGAATGCAAACTATTTATTCATATAATATCCTCTGTGCTATTTTCAATTCCTTTCTTCAGATCTCCCAGCAATCCATATGCCTTTTGAACCACTAGTGTCAAGTATGCAGAGGTTTTATGCAAGTGGCCGAGTGTTTACAATTAATTGAGAACCTAGCAAGTGCATGAATAATTCCAAGTGCTTATTAAAAGCTGAATTACTTACATTTGCTAATGCATTTTTCGTTCGTCATTATGTGCCCTTTCTGGGGTTTTTTTTGTTTTTTTGTTTTTTTTTTTCTGGAGGAGACCATCTTCAGACATTACAATCCAAGTAATGCTATTATCTGTGACTGTTGACATCACAAAGTTTAACCTGCTTCTGACTCATTAATAAGCGTAATAACAGTGATAGTCCAAGACGCTGCCCCTCTTAGATGCACAATGTTACGAGAACATATGTCTATAAAGCTGTCAGGCTTTTGTCTATCTCAGTCACTAAATTTAGCTCTAAACTCTTAATGCTGAGCATCTCTGTAGAAGTTCACGCAGCCATCTCACACACCTTTAAATAATCAGAGTATCAATAGCTCTGACTATGGGGACCAATCAGTATGTCTTGAAATAAAGCTGAAAGTCTGATAAAGAAAGTACCTGAGCTGCAGACAGTGAATTACAGCAAAAAGCAATGCTTTTGATTGGAAGATAGGAAGACTGTCTGGGAGTTCTTACTGGACTGTAGTGTAGAGATACTGCAAAACAGGAATAGTTGCTGCTCCCATTTGTTCTCTTTAAAGTGGAATTTCAGTTGTCCACAGCTGGCTGCCATGCTTCATTTTACTAAATTAAAGACAGTTTTTGTGGAACCAGACTTGGTTCCTTGGTTTCTTTTCTGATCCGTCTTTCCTAGAATCACAGAATAACCAAGGCTGGAACTGACTTCTGAAAGCTACGTTGTCTGCTCCCTTGCTCAAAGCAGGTCTAACTTAGCAGTTGGTGCAGGTTGCTTGTGGTAATATCCTTGCAAGTTTTGAGCATCTCCAAGGATGGAAATCCCACAGCAGTTCTTGGCAAGTTCTTCCAGTGTTTCACCACCCTAATTTTGATCCCTTTTCAGCTTCCTCACCATACAATTTATCCCTTTAGGCGGGAAGAGGTCTTGTTCAGTTTTTACATCTAAAGACTGAAAAGAATGTAAAATATCCTAACAATTGAAAGCAGCTGTGTTCTAGAAAGTACTTCAGATTTCTCTAAACTATTCCCTCAAAAACCTTCCTCTACTACTAATAACCTCTGTTTTTCAGCTGCAGTGATAGAACTAGATCCAGACAGGTACCAGCCATGCCACCTAGAAACAACAAGCAGAGAACACTCACCTCTTCACACTATTAACCATTTGAAATCTGAAGGATGTGATGAGAAAGGCAGTACAGAAATACTCCCTAGTTTTTAGATAAGGACTGCCGCTCCCATGTATTACCTCTGCTTCTGTAGGCTCTCTTGTTCCTTCTGCTCCGCAGATAATTGTTACCACAGTCCTAGCTGTGGCCTTCTTACATGATAGTTCTTCAGCTGTCACATACACTTCATGGTGTCTAGTCCTTGATTTTTTTTTAGTTTTGTTTTTTATTTGTTTGTGGGGTTGTGTTTTTTTTTTTTTTTTTGAGTAGCCATTACAACAGTGATCAGAGCCCCCGCTCCTTTTTTTTCCCTAACCATTTATGAACAACACATGAGCTCATCTTTCATCACAGCTAATTATATCATTGCCACCAATATTGCCTCATGCTTGGATGTGATCAAAGCACTGATGAAAAGTGAAAAGTGAACACAAATTACAATTGACAAAAATAGCCAAGGATAAGAGCAGGGCAATGGTTATTCTTGTTTTGTCACCTGTCAGCTGGACTAGAGCCCTATGATATATCTGAGCATGAAGTCTACAGCCCTAGAAAACTCCAGGTAACATGGAGCTACCTTTGTCAGCAAGTCAGCATGCTGCATATGTAGCAAACCTCTCTCTGAGCTCTATACAGGTTTTCAACAGCATTCAAAAGAAAGCTAAACACATTGAGATAATAAAAAACTTGAGAGTCGTGTCCAAGATATATTAAAAACCCATCTCTGGTCATCTGAGAAGAAGATGGTCCTTGACATCTGTGTACATTTGGTGCACAGGACCTCTGTGAACAGGGTGGGTCCTGCCCATGCAAGCCTTGGTGGGAACTTCAGGCTGCGCCGGAGCTCATCTGCTGCTGCCTGGAGCCCACCTCTGACCTCTTAAGTCTCAAAGCAGTACATGTATTTAAAGCAAGAAAAATGAAAATATTTTCAGAAAACAAAACTTTCTTCTATCCCTGCTCCTCCCTGTGAGGGAATAATTATGTTACAAATAGGACATGGCAGGTGTTTATCATTATGTATAAGTTATATTATATTTATATTATAAGTTATATATTAAATTATA
>NW_010393648.1:719-1008 GCF_000710305.1 Buceros rhinoceros silvestris | reverse complement strand
AGTTAAGATGGGATGACAACCTGCAAACACACAGAAAGAACCTTCCAGGGCTCCCCACGTGGCTTCTAGCAGGAACAACATGGCTTCTAGCAAAAATTCTTTACAAATATGAAATTCACTCTGCGTGGTGCTAGAACTGGGCATTGAACAGGAAAAGAGGCAACACATTCTCCTGTGCTTTTCAACACCTCTTCAGGCATTACTTCCAGGACTCAGATCTCCAACTTTACACAATGTGCATGTTCTTCTTTGATCCCCAGTTATCAGCAGTTGTCTTCAAAGGGACAGC
>NW_010393648.1:0-528 GCF_000710305.1 Buceros rhinoceros silvestris | reverse complement strand
TTCGGCTGGGCAGAAACACAAGCGTCTAAGAGGAGCAGCCTTTCAAGAGCAAAAGAGAGTGGTCCTGGGACCGGGTCAGAGAATTTCTGCACAGGCCCCAAATCCCCCTCCTTACATTTTTATCCACACACCTTGATTCTCCCTTCCCAACCTCAGTATGGCTCCTTCCATAGCATCAAAGCAGTGACAAACCCAAAGACACCTCATTGCTCACCTCGTTATCACGGGAAACAGGGGGGCTGATAAGACTAGGAACGATAAACACCTGAGTTATCTATGGGGGCATTAATGTTCTCATTCTGATCCTTCTCAAGGACATGTATCCAGGGGAAGACACCTGACCATGCCAAGAAAGCAAACTTTCCTTTGCTCCTAATGCAACAAACCTGCTCAGAAGAGGAAATACTGACAGGAAAACAGTATTACCCATGTAAGAGGACAAAATGATAACGATGTGAGACATAATTATAAAAACACAAATCCCAGTCTAAAGAAATACTATCCAACAGTGGACTCACATTTCCAAAG
>NW_010393647.1:1477-20579 GCF_000710305.1 Buceros rhinoceros silvestris | reverse complement strand
TTATAAAATATATGAGTAAATATATGATTATTTTAATGAACATTAATGACCTAAGTTGTTGCATTATTCTTAAGGGGCAGGACGTATAGCTGCTTATTTATGTGCTGTGAAGACTTAAGGGTTTTGGGTTTTTAAGCTAATTGTAAAGAGAAAGAGGAAGTTTTGAGAAAGTTCGAAGCCTTACCACTAAACAGAAAACGTTTTTGTTCACTTGTGCATTAATAACATTAGATGTTCTGAATATTTTGCATAGAGAGCTAAAGGGCTTGAAAATACCCCAATGTTTTAGCACATTTTAATTTACTTTTCTTGTTTCTTTTCACTGTGTAGAGCTTTTCTATCTTTCTCACAAACTGGTGGACTTGTACCCAAATAATCCCGTAAGTTTTTCTAAGCCTTCATTACCAGGTAGTTTTTTCTAGGTGAAAGCACATAAAACTTGCGATCTAATAGTCAGTTCGAGCAACAATTCAAAATCTGTGTGTGGATGGAGCTAGTAAAAATTATTTGCTCTTTTTATTTTCTTATACCAAGGTTCCTTTTTCAAAACAAAGTAATACGGGGTATTCACTTTAAATAATAATTAAAAACAAATGCTACAGAAATAAATGTATACGCCTCTCTGGGCAACCTTTTCCAATGTTTGATCACCTTCATAGTGAAAATTGTTTTCCTTTTACTCAGTCTCAATTTCCCACGTTGCAACTTGTATCCATTGCTTCTCATCCTATCACTGCACCTCTGAAAAGAGTCTGGCTCAGTCTTCTGTATTCCCTACCATCAAATAATTGAGGACAGGAGTAAGCTTTCCACTTAGCTCTCTCTTCATGCAGCTGAGGTGAACAAACCCAGAGATGTATGTGCCAGCAGTTCTAGCCTGTCTGTAATATCAAATGATTTTAAAAGTGGACTGTTGTGGTGAGTGGTGTAGGAGGCTGTAGTGAGGGTTGGACTCTTGTCCCATGTGACAAGTAACACAACTAGAGGAAACGGCCTCAAGTTGCGCCAGGAAGGTTCATGTTGGGTATTAGGAAAAATTTCTTCAGCGAAAGGGTTGTGAAGCATTGGACCAGGCTGCCCAGGGAGGTGGTGGAGTCCCCATCCCTGGCAGTGTTTAAAGGACATGTAGATGTGGTGCTGAGGGACATGGTTTAGGGATCCTGGCAGTGCAGGGTGAATGGCTGCACTTGGTGATCTTAAAGGTCTCTTCCAACCAGATGATTGTACGATTTCAGTGAAAATGTTCCTAACTTCTCTCATTAAAATCCGTTCCTCTGTTTTGCATCACCTATTGTAATGTTTCACTAAAATCAGTGTGATATATCTAATAATGTTCTGTTTCGATTTTAATTTGTAGGTGTCGTGGTTTGCAGTAGGATGCTACTATCTCATGGTTGGCCACAAAAATGAACATGCCAGAAGATATCTCAGGTAATTTTTTTCTTCCCCCCCAGTTTTCCTTAGTGAATCCACTGCTCACTTGCTAAATAAATATGTAATATTCATCATTGTTTGTAAGCTCATAAAACTGGTTACTACTATAATTTTCCTTTCCATTGATACCATTCTTGTTATAGCAGTTTAGACCTCATCCATCTAGATGCTTTAAAAACTACAAGATAGTGGAATCTCTTGGCAGTCACCTCCCTGTGATGTGGCCTTCCTGGCACATGTGGCCCCTGCTTTCACTCATGCTGCCAAGATAACTACAGCTGTTTAATCAAGCTTAAGGACACTTGGACATTCTCCCAGGTTCAGGTTTTGTATCTTAAAGGGAAGAGTTAGATAGAAAATTACGGCATTTGGCTGTCTAGATCTTTATTTGGCCTTGGACTGTTCAGGTTGTCAGTCAGGGCAGTGCTCTTTCCTGTGGGTCTTCCGTATGCATATTGATTATCAGCACTGGGGAGCAGGACTTTGCTGTGAAGTAGGGCATTTATTTTGGTGCTGTAAGCTTAAACTGAGAGGGTTTAAATCAACCTGTGAAGCTTTCGTTTTTCCTCTTGAGACCTTTATAGACAATATACAAAAAGATGGGTTAGTAATTTAGACTGTGTAAATGCCTGCTTATTATGAGTAAATTATTTAAATTCCTGACAAGTACCAGTGTAAAATTCTTTAAGAAGCTGTCCTGAGTGATGGTGAAATAAAGAACATCTTTACTGAATCTGCAAGCATCCTAGCCAGGAAGGGTCTATAAATGTTGTAGGATTGGGGTTGGGCTGGGGGTGGGACGACCAACAAAAAAACAAACAAACTGAAAGCCCATCAGAACTAAGGGTAGTCCTGGCAAAGAGGAAAATAGGTCTAGTAAAAGTGAAATAGTAACAAGATGTTCAGGTTTCTTGGAGAAGAGTGATAAGGTACAAACTTAAGGCTAGGGACAATTGTGGGCTAGGCAGTAGTTTTTAGGAAATGGAGACACCATGGATAAAAACACAAGCTCCCATATCGTTGTTTTGTAGTCACAGGACATCATGCTGGAGCATGCTGAAGAGGGTAGAAGGCGCAGCTGGGAGCACCTGGTAGCATGTGAGGGAATTATCATTCTGGCTGCTCCAGAAGGGAGCTATCTCCATCCTTCAGGTCTTGCAAAAGGGCTTACCACATCTCATCACCAATTAGGAAAACAACATTTGTGATAGAACGTAAGCCATCTTTTATAAAATAACAAAGCTGTATTGTAATTTGTCACTGTTGACAAGTCAACACATAGAGAACTCAACATGGATGTGAGACATTTTAATTGAATTCAAGAGTTAATGAGCATTTTGGAGAAGGTGGCCAATAAGTAAAGCTTTTGAAGGGATTGAAGATGAGAAGGTGCAAATGTTCGAATATGTCAAGTTTTGTCCCAGGAGACAGAGAAGAAACTGTTCTCTAGGATTTGTGAAGAGAAATAAATTTAACTGTGACAAACCAGATTTACATTAAATGTTAGGGCGAATGAACTGTTTAAGGATAGTTAATCAGTAAAATAGGTCACTTATGGAACGTAGGAATTCCATGTCAGAAGCTTCTAAGAAAAGGCTGGGCACATATGTCATCAGCTGTTTAGTTATGAATGCCCTTGTCTTCAGACTGAGAAAATAACCTACAGATTTTCTAACGTTCCTGTCAAGTCCATCGTTCTGTAAGGAGTGACATTTTGTATACTTCTCTGATGCACAGCAGCTGTCTATGGTGTGACAAATAAATACCCCTGTCTTCATTAAGACCAGTATGGTTATATGGCAAATTTCGACACACAGTTCAACCTAAGTTTTCAGATCTTGCTTGTGAAACTTACGTTTGCTGGAATATATTTATTTTTAAATGTATAACAAGAATTTTGTAATACATGAGTCACTATTAATGTTTTCTGTATTTTGCCCAATTCGTCTGTTATGTCATTGTTTATGTTCACTAGTGTCAAATAATTCCCGCTCGTGTCCGTGAACAGCAACAGAAATAATACAATGAATTCTTCAAAATGTATGATACTTTCAAGTGCTAAATCGTTTGTTGAACTTTTAACTCTTTTTACCACTGGTCGTTACAGAAGATTATCTTAATAGATACTTAACTATGTGGCATAGCATTGCTACGTAAGTAGTCATCTAAAGCAGATGAAATTTAATTTCAGATATGTTTGCTTGTGACTTGCTCTTGGTTTTAGCAAAGCTACTACACTTGAGAGAACCTATGGACCTGCGTGGATAGCCTATGGACATTCATTTGCAGTTGAGAGTGAACATGACCAAGCAATGGCTGCATACTTCACAGCTGCACAGCTCATGAAAGGGTATGTAAAAATGTCACATTCAGAAAAATTCAAATTAATCCATAAATTGACCTATATCCCTTTAAACAGTAGAAATACATTTATAACAATTACCTGGTGGAGAAAGGAGAAAAAATCCCGAATAATTTCATCATCTGCAATATTTGTGATTACTGTTGTGATTTTATAAATTCTAAAATCAAGACTCCTGTTTAGGTCATCTATGTTCTACCTGAAAGTTCTCTGAAATTTATGAATCACGTTTGTCGTACCAGGTCAAACTGCTGTACAGTCATATCTCAAACAGCTGTTCGTGCTGAAGGTTGTAAAATGAGTAGTGGACTAGTATGTCATATTGCGTACAAAACTATTGGTTTTGATTGTAACTATTGGTAAATATAATCCCTTTAATTATAGCTACTCCCATACTTTATTTGTAAATTACATGTATGAAGGCAAGTAGGGGAAAAAAAGCCCTCAGAACTAACTTAAGCACTGAGAAAATATCTGTAATACCAGAGCAGGTTACAGTTTTGTATTGGAGTTCAAATTCTTACTGATAACTACAAAGTTGTAAAGTCTTTTAAACTGCCCCTTAGGTTAGTCGTCCGTTTAAATCAGCTTTTACTTGAACGTACATAAACATATGCAAAACCAGGTGGCATTTCTTTACAGTGTGCGGTGCCATTCCTGATGTGCACATTTGGTTTTTTTGTGGGTTTTTTTTTTTAGGTGTCATTTACCGATGCTCTATATTGGACTGGAATATGGTTTGACCAACAACTCAAAGTTAGCTGAACGGTTTTTCAGCCAAGCTTTAAGCATTGCTCCTGAAGATCCTTTTGTTATGCATGAAGTTGGAGTGGTTGCATTTCAAAATGGAGAGTAAGTTGCAGAATAGGATTAAATGAAACCTTAAACGTAGATTTTTCTGAAGTGTCATGTGCCAGTATATCTGCTGCCATACTTGCATTGAACTATAGAATACAAAGTTTCTTTTGGTTCCAGTTTAGATGGTGTTTACCCTAAACCCTTGTTTTCTACATTGTTCTTTGTTGTTTTAAGATTGAAGGAGGAAAGAATTTAATGCTTGAGGAACATGTAGAGATCAATTATATCTTGTGTGTGCCTGTCATTGCATAGTTGCATGCCTTGACAAGGCATCTGTCTGCACGTGCAAGTGCACACAGGCTATAAAATTTTGGGCAGCAAAACATTTTGGCTGCTCAACAGGTTCCAGATATATTCTTATATGTTATCCAGATATATTCTTACACGTACAAGAACTATTTAGTGAATATTCTTTGCTTCTGATTTTTTAACTTTTGTTTTGTTAGCTCCTAGGAGCATATGCAGAATACAGCCAAATGTAAATTACTGGGTTTTACATCTAATTTCACTCATACAACAAAATAATGTCAAAGATCTGTTCCCTATAATACAGGTTTTTTTATACTGCTAATGAAAACACTTCACTAATTTGCTTTTCTTTCCCCCCACCCCCTCAATTCTTAGCTGGAAAACTGCAGAAAAGTGGTTTCTTGATGCACTGGAAAAAATTAAAGCTATTGGAAATGAGGTAAATTTCCTAATAACATACACAACATAACATACACATGCTTAACAAAAGTCCTGAAAATAATTAAAATAATCACTGTTTGTCAGGAAATATGCTCGTAGTCCGGGCACTTCTGTGAATCAAAAGTCAATCATTACAACCCTGATTCCTTAAATGCTGGAACACACAAATGAGCTTGTACCTATTGGTAGCGTCATTTTATTTTACTTGTGTGTCGTCTTTTCTAAAGGAACATGTTGTACTAGAGTAACTCAAGATGTCTTAATGAAAGCAGAACCACCTTGGGATGGCCTTCTGGTCAATTTTAAGATAGGTTTTCTCCATTTTTAACTCAGATTTAGTTAATGAGGTCACCACTTGATGCTACTATAACTTAACAAACGCTTAACAAAGCATCTCCTATCAAGATAAAATTGCTTCTGTAAAGCAGAAAGCACTGTGGTCGAGGCACACGTTTACTAAAACAAATGGCACAAATGCTAATTTGCACTCTCAGCACTATATAAATAAGGTTGTTCTGGTTTAGTTTAAAGCTGTATTGTTGTTCTTGTGAATGCCACAAACTTTGTAGATCAGGCTTAAATTTATGCATGTGCCTATTACATGTGGCATTTTTCTTGTTTATTGAGAAGTACTAAATATCCACATATCTATAAACACACAAATGGAAATTTAGAATTAGAGTGGGGAACACCTAAATATCTAGAGTTGCAGAGATGCTTTGTTATAAATCATGAATTCATAATTCAATCAAATCCAACTGATTTTTAATTTCAGCAAAAAGTGTTTTAAGGATTTTTGTTGGCTCAGCTTGTCTGTGCCTCATAAACGAGGTAGTTTATTTAGACCAGATGAAGTTAGACTATGGAGAAGACAGTAAAAAGGCTTTCAGTATTTACGATTATTTTACAAATACCTAATTTGGGGGAGTCTTCGGTGCTCCGGGGCTGAGAGACTTAACATGATTTTTAGTTAAGTAGAAAACAAATTTTGTTTGCTTTGCATCCAAGTTTTAATATCACTGATCATTTAAAGAAATTTAATTGGGCTTGGGGAATGGAAAAATTAGAAAAATCAGTTACTGAGTAAGTATTTTGAGGTTAAATATGTGTTTTGAAAATAATTGAAAATGCCTAGTTTTCTTGTTCATGCATTTGTTCATGCTTTGTTCATTTGTAGATGTGTTTTTTTTTAAAGTAGGCCAAATTCAGTTACCATCTGGGAAGCTGCAGTTGTCTGAATTGTTGCATTATTTTGCAGGTAACAGTTGATAAGTGGGAGCCTTTACTGAACAACTTAGGACACGTCTGCAGAAAACTCAAGTAAGCAGAGACTCCTGGAGCAACATTTATCTGGAATACTGCACGAATGTGTTTTCTTTAGGCCCGCTTCTCATTTACATCAAGATCACGTACCACATGAGAGCAGTGTAGAAGCACCTTCTAAGAAAAAGATTCCCTAAATCAGCTTGCAAACATAAATATGTTAATCACCCCGTATATGCGTTTTACTACATGCAGGTTTAAGTACTTAATGTAGAAGCCTTTCCTTAGCTCTTGATTTTTATTAAGAAATTTTGTTGCAGGCTTCTAGATCCCTGTATGGATCTGAATTCTAACTGGCTGCTGTCCCAGTCCTGACACGCTTGGATATGTTCACGGATTTAATTAACATAAAGGTGGTTTTGTGCTGATTAACTGCTTGGATCAGTGCTTATGACTTTTTTTATTGAAGTGAAATATTCAGTGACATTAATGCAGCAATAAAATATTACTTTATGGTTTTTGAGAACAGAAGTAATTCATATTTCATTTCATATTTCTGTTCTAGGAAGGTAAAGAGAATGTACAAAGTACACAGGCAAGCCTTAACAGTTTTAACACACAGAAATGTTTTCTCATTAATTACCTTAATCTGATTTTGACCAGTGTTTTCTGTTTAATCCGTACTGGTTTTTTTTTTTTAGTGTCATGGTATTAATTGTCCGATTGGTTTACACTGTAATTTTCGTCCCAGAGCTGCTAATGAAAATGTAATTATGGTAGATACAAGTTGTACGTCTGCTTTGGTAGTAACTGATTTGTGCTTGAAATGCCAATTAGTCTTCATTGTCATTATGAAATACGGATGTTACCCCTTCTGCCAAGATCAAACAAAAGGCACTGCTTCTGGAATCTATTCATGAGTATAATTGCAGGTTTTCCAAATACTTGTTTCAGTTGTAATTCCTTTTGTCTTTTTTTAATTTCTACAATAAGTTAGTAACTGCTTGCATCACACTTAGGGCAACTTGCATCTATTCAGGTTCAGAAAGCCAATCTAATGTATTTCTACATCTTTGTAAAGCATCTTTTAAGAAAATCAGGTTGCAAATCTAGGCAGCTGTACATATGCTTTGACATAATAATTGCACAGGTAAAGACTATGAGTGAAAATAAAATTCAAATTATGTGAGAATTTTGTGCAGCATGCAAACAGTTGCATAACTTTTCTGCCTCAGTTGTTACTTGATGCCTTCTGACAACTTCATGTGTCGCTGTTGGCATGATTTTGTTATAACCATAGATATTAAAAAGTTATTCTGAATAGACAATTGCTATCTCTTAACAGCTTGGTACTAGGATGTCAAATGCAACAATTTAATTTCTCGGAGTAATGCCATAATATGCATTTAATCCTTGTTTTATACAAGAACAAATGCAGTAAGCAGTCTAATTAGTAGATGATTTTCAAAGAAAGAGTGGCTGATATTTGAAAGAAATTATGGCTATGTGTGAATCTTCTTCTGTGACAGAGACGGTAGCAAAATGGAAGTGACAAAAGTACCAGTGTATGTAGCACTTAAGGGTTGTGAAATTTCTGCCCAGAGCACTTTTCTCATTCTGAACAATGAGTGTTTTAGCCTCGTATTGCTCCTTTGATTCCCTGCGGAGGAAAATGAAAGCTGCAGAAAGCAAGCTGATGTTACAATGAGCAGCATTAAACATCAGAAGCAATGTACCGTATCAGATTGCTAAGATCATCTCCAAATGGGGCCTAGCTGTCAGCAGCTGTTGTGCTATGTAAGGAGAACAATTATTTCTCAGTTACGCTGAGGAAGAAAACTGCCAATATCTGTGAGCCTTTTGTGCATTCCGTTATGTTCAGAATATGAATCAGTAATTTTAAAGTTCTTGCAGGACTGCATGCCACTGAGCCAAAGAAAATACCAATAAAATACTATAAAAGCACCTTTCACCCTGAAGCTTACTAATAGAAGTTCTGTATTTAACCCTAACAGGAAATATGAAGAAGCACTGGAATACCACCGCCAGGCTCTAGTACTAATTCCTCAAAATGCTTCTACTTACTCTGCCATTGGCTACATACATAGTCTAATGGGCAATTTTGAAAGTGCAATCGACTATTTTCATACGGTATGTAACTGGCTTTAACTAAAGCGCTGGTCACACACTCTGTTATTTACTGTTTGGTTCTGGTTTGATTTTGGAACAGAGAACCAGCACTTTATCCAACTTTTAATTTTTTTGAAAAAATGTTCTGAGTTTTCAACTGATTAGGTAGAAAATGGCCACTTTGGGAAACTTAGTATTTGGATACTTCTTTGTTTTAAATTAATGGAATGTCATAGTTGTTGTATACATTTTATGTACATAAACTTCTCTTACAGCTGAAATGATTTAAAATACCTCCAAGCTTTGACGTGAAGTAGAAATTTTACAGTAAGTGCAGTATGTGGTATGCTTCATGAATTGTGAATGATTCTCTGTTTTCCAGTTTTGTTTTTGTCCTTTGCTTGCGTACTACTTCAGCCAGTTCATATGACAATATGATTTTGGTTGCACAGTGTTTTGCTTTACAATAAAGACTGTGCTCCGATAGCATTGTTGAGCAACACAACAAATTTGGAACCATCGTGGACTTAAGATGTAAATGGTTTTATCTGCTATTGAATACTTTTTACTGTTTCTTTTATAGGCCCTTGGTCTTAGGAGGGATGACACGTTTTCAGTCACAATGCTTGGACATTGTATAGAAATGTATATTGGTGATTCTGAAGCCTACATTGGTAAGTCTTTCCCTTATGTGACTCTTAGTCGAATCCTTTGAGAGCAGTCTTATTCTTACATCAAGAAAGACTGTCTACCATTACCTAGTTGACTTGTAAAGTAGATGACCACTGTTTTCTGTAAGCATCATGACAGTAAGTTCTTACCAGTATAAAGGAAACACCTTTGCCATTGAAGGTGGTGATGGTTTCCTTTATAGACAATATTAATTTATGTCAGCTTGGAAAACAAATGGAGTGGGAAAAAATAAAATAGAAATACAGAGTTAGAAAAACTGATAATTTGATTTCAGATAATACTGCTGCAGAGAGGTATGTGCAGGGCATTTCCACCATGTCAGAACTCTGCTCTGTGGAGACAGGATAAATTCTTCTGTCTCCAAAACCAGAGCTTTACATATGGTAAAAAAACCAAAACTGCTTCGTAACAATAATACATTATATTGCCATAGTTTGAAATATTTTATGAAAACTTTCTTCCCCCCCAAAAACTTTATAGCAACATATTTCTGCTTCACTGAACTTAGTGATTTATTGGTAATGAGCACGGCTGATATCCTGTCAAGCACCTTAATGAGGCTGAGGACAGTAAAAGCTGTGTGTGTGCTCTATAGCTTTTCCTGCAGATTTTCTGCACAATTGAAGTAGATGTTTCTTCTCAATATGCTTTGCTCCATATGTAGTCAGTTAACACATCTGGAAGAACCATGCAGCTGTGTTACATGCATTAATGAAAACCATGCTGTGTGTAACTTAAACAACGACAAAATGCCTCTGAGAGAATTGGGAAGGGAATTGGCAATTACTTCTAATAACAGACTTTTGAATCTGAGTTGTAGTTCTTATACTGTGCTTTTTCAAAAAGGAAGCTGCGCTGTTTTTTTCAGAACAGCTCTATTCAACTTCAGCAGCGAGAGCTCCCTGTTGGTCTGAAAGCAGAGAATCATAGTAGTTTCTGGATGGTAGTTTCTTTGAGATACGTTTCTTGGGAGTGTTCACTTGCAGTAAAATAATGGTTTGGCTGTTTTCCTAGGAACAGACATCAAAGACAAATTAAGATGTTATGACTTCGATGTGCACACGATGAAGACATTAAAGAACATAATTTCACCTCCCTGGGATTTCAGAGAATTCGACATAGAAAGACAAACTCCAGATGAAAGTGGCATAGTAACATTAGAGACATCACATCAAAGGAAAAGTACGGATACCAGTCGCCTACTAGAAGAAACATTTGAGATTGAAATGAATGAAAGTGATATGATGTTAGAAACATCGATGTCAGACCATAGTACGTGACCGTAAATGCTGGTAGAGGGCTCATTTTGTGTAAGTGTAATATGTTTGTTTTAGCATTTTTGTTACGGTGTTACACTTCCAAGAATTTGCTATTTTTATATGAATTAAAACTACTAATCTGTACTTAACACCAGAGAAATAATGCTTGCTTTAAGGATGATTAAAAAGTATACAGGACGGACTATTTCTAGAAAACTAATCATACATGATGAAGTAAAAAATAAATTCACTTTTTTAAAAACTGTTTACTGATCCATGTGTCTGCCATCAGTAAGGCTGTGAAAGTTTAAAAATAGTACTTAACGAGGAACTGTTAACAATGTTGTTAAATTGAATAGCCAGTCTAATATAGTGTTATTATTGTGGCTTCTGAGTTTTCACCCTGTCCGTGAGAAAGGCTTTCTTAGTAAACAGACCCCAAAATATCCATTAAGTTTTATACTTACTACTTTATAAATACATATTCCTTTCAGGAGCAATTTTGATCATTTTACATCATATCACTCTAATCTGGCATGCATTAAACTGATGACAAAGCCATGTTACTTTGTTATGCTTTCTCCTAGTTACTGATTTCAGTTCTTTATCATTATTCTGTATTGTAATACAGAAAGATCATTTTTAGGTAAGCTGACTAGACAAACAAGAGTGGTGTAAACTAAGATAAATCAGTCTTACCTGCAATTAGCTTTATAATAAAGTTGTAAGCCACAGTGTACTGGAGTAGGGACCACAGTCATTGTCGTTACACGTAGCTGTTTTGTCAACACAAAGGACTAACTGAATAATACACACACAGAGTTTTTACAAGTCTCTAAAGTGTGGTGTTTTTAAACTTCTGAAAAATGAAGAGAAGTTCATTTCACTGAAAAATGAAGAAATAAAGCGTATGCCTCTGAACATACGCAGTGATTAGTCCATCCATTAAAGAGGACAGGTCTGTTTGCCTTCTTAGCATGAATGTTGAACGTATTTTGTGTAAATTTTTCCCTTCCCTTCTCATCTCTTCCGTGTATGTCACTGTCTGGGGCTTAAAACTAAAACCCTAATGCTACAAGCTGTCGTAATATTTTCTTTTGTGACTTCCAGCTCATTTTTGACATTCAGTTTTTAGAATAGATTTCCTGAAGTTTATCAGTCCAGACTTCAGTGTGAGGTACTTCAGAACTGAAGAACTAGCAATTTTTCTGTAAGACAATGATTTTTCATGAAATACAAAAATTATTTTTGTTTGTCAGCAAAATAAAATCACTGATCTAAAAATGTAATTTCTATGATTATCTCAGTACATTTGTGTTAACATTTAAATATGTATTTTCAGTTATACTTTAGCATGAAACGTATATTTTGGTTATTGTGATAGAATTTTCATCCACTTTATTGGGGCAAGGCTGATTGGTGTGATTCATAAAATATTTCCTGTACGTTTTTTGGGCACTTTATCTGTAACTAAGAGGAGACAAGGGATGAACCCAAATACCTGTGTTGAAACCTTGAAAATTTTTGCTTTCCAGCAGTCCATCTTGATTAATGATCCTTTTAAGACAGACAGCGTTTACTTTTAATTTTGCCAGTGAGTGGATATCAAAGGATGGGCTGATTCTGTAAACTTGCAAGTAATTGGGTTTTTTTGTAATTTTGTATAGTTTTGCATAAACTGGAAACTATAAACTACTACTTTTCATCCTGCTACATCTGTTTCATGGCTTATTGAGTTCTCTGAATCCTAAGTTAGTAGAGACCGCTACTTGGAAGAAACGGCTAGGTGAGAAGGCCTTAATTTATCCAAGGATTCTCATTAGCCAACCTGAGATAGCTGCTAGTGAATCAAAATGCTAATTTTCCTTTGTTTTGCCACTTTGCTTTCTTGCTGCACTGCTCAAACAGGCTTTGTTGCAGTGACGGATGATTTCTCTGTTCTCTGGCTCTTTTCCTGATAGTGCTCTTGTGAATCCCCATCTGGATCTGGGAGACTTCATCTTATCAATGCAGGCCACATGCGTAGTTTGAATCTGGGGTATTGGCTATTTTCCACATGTCTGTGCATTACTGAACATGGACTCAAGTTCTAGACACACCTGCCCTTGAAATTGAAGGGTACTGAGTGAGGAAAAAATAGGGGAGGAGTCTGTGTTTTAACAGCCATTGCACATGCTCTCACTGTTGAAATTTGGTTGGGTCTAGGAGATCACCTTGCTTTCCTATGAGCACCAGCACAGTGCTGTAGAGAAGACTTGTTCTGTCCCAGTGACAGCAGAAATTGTTCTGTGGCTCCACAGAGGGAATTATGGATGCCCAAGTTACCATTTCATGTTGGAACATATCGATTGGAGCAAGTCTGGTGCAGAATTCAATACCGATCCTGTATTTTCTTAGACATTAGAAATTAAGATGAACAAAAATGTTTGACTTTCTAGTTCTGAAGTTCTTCACCCAAAATTGCCTGTTCTCCTGAAGAACATGGGATAGGCCATGATCTTAAGTGGAAAAGTCTTTATCCAAGCAGAGTGTGGAGAAAAATAAATCATTCAGGTTGCGTGTGCATCTCCTGACTACCTCTGGATCTTTTTCCTTCAGTGTGGCTAGCTAAAAAAATCATGCAGAGGGTTTTCTTTTCTTGTGGTTTCTGGTAGTTTGTGCGTGGTTCAGGTGACTTCTTACGTTTGAGGTAAACTGGAGATCTTTCCTGGGCACACAGGAAGACTCCAGCCAGTTAAGAGTGTGTCTTAACAGCCTCTGTATTAGAAAAGTCTCACTTTTTAAAGGATCTTTTGGTTATTTTTGCATCTGTGCTTTTGAATCCTGAACCAAACGGCCATCTCACAGATAAAGTGACAGCAAAGGCTTATCACTGCACACAGAACTGCCAGAAAGCTATTGCTGACAGATTGTTAAACAGCTGAACTCCTTTTCCTCTGGAACATTATCCTTTTTTTAAAAAAAAAAAAAAAAAAAAAAGCAGAGGTAGATCTAGTGCTCTAGTAAGACATCATGGCAATTTCTACATGGAAGTTGGCAAAAAAGTCTTCTAGTAATTCAGGCCTTTTCTCTAATGTCAGGCATGGATATAAGCCTTTGGTTGTTTCCTTTTTTCTACGTTACTATTTTCATTCACAAAATGAAGTTGCAACAAGAAATCAAAAGCAAATCAAGAGAGACTTCAGAGCCTTGGGAAGACCGGTGGAGGGATCAGGAGCACAAGTAGTGTTCTCTATCCTTCCAGTTGCAGGCATTAATGAGAAAAGAAACAGGAGAACCAGCAGATCAGTATCTGGCTCCAAGCCTGATGTCACCAGCAGAACTTGGGATTTTTTGATCATGGGTTGGTTTGCCTGACACCAGGCCTGCTGGTGACAGACGGGGTACTATCCTTCCAGTTGCAGGCATTAATGAGAAAAGAAACAGGAGAACCAGCAGATCAGTATCTGGCTCCAAGCCTGATGTCACCAGCAGAACTTGGGATTTTTTGATCATGGGTTGGTTTGCCTGGCCCCAGTCCTGCTGTTGACAGACGGGGTACACCTGTCTCAAAGAGGAAGAAGGTTTTTAGCACAGGAGTTGGCAGGGGCCATCGGAAGTGCTTTAATCGAGATTTGAAGGGGGGAAGGGGATACAGCCAGGCTTGCTGGAGAGATGCCTGGGGGCAGCACATCAGTGTTTGTAGGGTGGTGTGCTAGCAAGATCCTTCGGTCTGACATCCCAGTGGAGGTACAGGATGGAGTGCCATGCGATAGCAAAGACACAAGGGATACTGATGAACTAGAAATTTATCATGAAAATGGATGGTAGGAAAATGGATGGCGCCTGGAAATGGTCAGGTAGGAATTAGGCCACTCCCCTCTGAAAGGTGGCAGGATCAACAGCTAAACAGAAATGCATCCACACCACTGCTGGAAATACAACTCAGCAGAGAAGAAACTGTTTAGGAGGTTCCTGGAGTGTGTGGAAGACAACTTCCTGACACAGCTGGTGAGGGAGCCAACTAGGGAAGCTCCCTGCTAGATCTGCTGTTCATGAACAGAAAAGGACTAATGGGTGATATAAATGTTAGAGGCTGTCTTGGGCACAGTGATCATGAGATGGTAGAGTTTTCAGTTCTTGGGGGAATAGGGATGACGGTCAGTAGAACTGCCACCTTGGACTTCAGTGGGCAGACTTCGACTGTTGAGGAGACTGTTTGACAGAACCCCTTGGGAGGCAGCTCTGAAGGGCAAAGGGGTCCACCCCCTCTCAAAGTAAGAATCCGCCAAAAGGTGAATGATACTTCAACTTCAGGTTCTTTGATTAACTTTCACAATTTAATTTGTAGGTGGCAATGAATGTCCAGGAAGGCTGGACATTCTTCAAAAAGGAAATCTTAAAGGTACAGGAGCAGGCCGTCCCCATGTGCTGAATGGTAAGCCAGCATAGAAGAGGACCAGCCTGACTGAACAGAGAGCTTTGGCTAGAACTCAGGAAGAAAAAGATAGCTTATGGAAGCCTAATGGAAGAAGGGGCAGGACACTCAGGAAGACTACAAAGATCTCATGAGGTTATGCAGGGGGAAAATTTGAAGGGCCAAAGCCCAATTAGAACTTAATCTGGCCACTGCCAAAAAAGACAATAAAAATGTTTCTATAAATACATAAGCAACAAAAGGAGGACTAAGGAGAATCTCCATCCTCTAATGGATGCAGGGGGAAACACAGTGACCCAGGATGAGGAAAAGCCTGAGAGACTGAATGCTGCCTTTACTTCAGTCTTTAATATTCTTTAACACTGGCGTTCTCTCAGTTCCCAGCTCCTTGAACCAGAAGACAGAGATGAGGAGCCGAATGAAGACCCCATAATCCAAGGGAAACTGGTCAGTGGCCTGTTGCACCACTTAGATACACACAAGTCTATGGGGCCAGATGGGATCCAACCAAGGGTACTGAGGAAAGTTCTCGCTAAGCCATTTTCCATCATTTACCAGCAGCCCTGGCTAAGTGGGGAAGTCCCAACTGACTGGAGATTCGCAAATGTGATGCCCATCTACAGGAAGGCCTAGAAGGAGGATCCAGGGAACTACAGGCATGACAGTCTGACCTCAGTGCCAGGGAAGGTTATGGAGCAGATCATCTTGAGTGCCATCATGCAGCACATACAGGACAGTCAGGTAATCAGGGCCAGTCAGCATGGGCTTATGAAAGGCAGGACTGTCTGACCAACTTGATCTCCTTCTATGACAAGGTGACCCGCTTAGTGGATGAGGGAAGGGCTGTGGATGTTGTCTACCTAGACTTTAGTAAAGCTTTTGACACTGTTTCCCACAGCATCCTCCTGGAGAAACTGGCTGCTTGTGGCTTGGGTTGAGTGTACTCTCCAGTGGATAAAGGGTGTGCTCTCCGGTGGAGAAAAAAACGGATGAATGGCCAGGCCCAGAGAGCGGTGGTGAATGGAGTTAAATCCATTTGGTGGCCAGTCACAAGTGGTGTTCCCCAGGGCCCAGTACTGGGGTCTGTCCTCTTTAACATCTTTATCAGTGATCTGGATGAAGGCATTGAGTGCACCCTCAGTCAGTTTGCAAATGACACCAAGCTGGGTAGGAGTGTTGATCTGCTTGAAGGTCAGGAGGATCTACAGAGGGATCTGGACAGGCTGGATCAATGGGCCCAGGCCAATGGTAGGGGTTCAAAAAGGTTCAAGAAGGCTAAGTGCCAGGTCTTGCACTTGGGCCACAACACCACCTGGCAACACCACAGGCTTTGGGAAGCGGCTGGAAAGCTGCCCAGCAGAAAAGGACCTGGGGGTGCTGGTTGACAGCTGGTCGACCTCAGATGAATCTGAGCCAGCAGTGTGCCCAGGTGGCCCAGAAGATCAATAGCATCCTGGCTTGTATCAGCAACAGTGTGGCCAGCAGTAGGGAAGGGATTGTTCCCCTTTACTTGGCAGTGGTGAGGTGTCAAATTTTGGTCCCCTCACTTCACAGAAGGACATTGAGGTGCTGGAGTGTGTCCAGAGAAGGGCAACAAAGCTAGTGAAGGGTCTAGAGCACAAGTCTTATGAGGAGCAGCTGAGGGAACTGGAGTCGTTTAGCCTGGCGAAAAGGCGGCTGAAGGGAGACCTTCTTGCTCTCTACAACTGCCTGAAAGGAGGTTGTGGTGAGGTGGGGGTTGGTCTCTTCTCCCAAGTAACAAGCAATAGGATGAGAGGAAATGGCCTCAAGTTGCGCCAAGGGAAGTTTAGGCTGGATATTAGGAAAAATTTCTTCACAGAAAGGTTGTCAAGCACTGGAACAGGCTGCACAGTGAAGTGGTGAAGTCATCGTCCCTGGAGGTATTTAAATGACGTGTAGATGTGGCCCTGAGGGACATGGTTTAGTGGTGACTTGACAGTGCAAGGTGAACGGTTGGACTTGATGATCTTAAAGGTCTCTTCCAATCCAAGTAATTCTATGATCCTATGATGGAATAGTTTAAAAGGTTTATGAAAGTTAACATTTCTTCCTGCACTCTCCAGTTTTGATCTGATGGTACGTCAGCTCTGATAATAATGCCGGTTTACAGTATTCCTGACCTGCCTGTAGGAATCTACTTACCCCTGTGCTACTTCCTCATCTGTGGTACTAGAAATGTTTGTGTCGCTACGTTGTGAATCAAATAAGAGAACTGGTACATTTAAAAATCTTTTCTCTATCTGATCAGTTCTAAGACTTGAAGACAGCAAACCGCTGCTGTGTTAGTGTCATCAGTGGGGCAGAGTGGTAGGAGTGGGAAGAAATGGATACAAGAGTGAGGACAGGCATTGCTAAAAAGGCAGTGTGCCGTGACACTGTGCCTTGGCAGCTATCTGCTGGAGGTTTTTTGGCTGGCTGCTGCTGGTCTTCATTTATTGGCATTAAAAGCTACATAGAAAGAAATATATGCAGTGTCCTAGATTGTGAATGACTTTTCCTGAACAGCAGAGGAATTCTTGATATATCTTGGCTTGACTCCTAGCCCTTCAGGCAGTTAAAATTAGGTTAGAGTTTGTGAGCTGGTTGATGATGTATGTCTCTCAGACAGGACTTTAGGGAAAGTTTCTCTCTCGTTTCCCTTCTGTTCCATGGTTTCACCTGCTCTTGTTCCATCCAAATCCTTGCCTTTGTATCAGGAGTTGCTGCTATGATTTAGTCTTCTGCACTTCCCAGCACCTCTCCTGGTCTAGTCCTGCTCTTGCCTGGCCTCTGCTTGGTGCTTTTCTGGGTTATTCTGACATTCTGATTTTCGCCCTGGCTCTAGTTAAATTGAGCATTGCCCTTGTCCTCATGAGGTCTCTGGTTATTAATTTTGATCTGACTTCATGTAATGGGTTAAGATGGTGGCAGCGGAACTAAGCCCCCCCCTGCCGCTTTCTTTCTCTTCCCTTGAGCGCAGGAAAAAGTTTTCTTGTGATCTTTCTGGGGGGAGGGGTGAATTGACCCTCTTCTTGGCTTCTTATTATAGCTGAGACATGCCAATTAAGTGCCTCTGTGTATAAGCGTATAAAAAGCCTGGTGTGCGTCCATTTTAATTTCCACCAGGATAGACACAGAGAGAAGAAAACATCAATCAGAGAGAGACTGCAGCTGCCTCGATATCCGGAGCAGTGAAAGAAACTTGCGTGCGCAGGTAGACCTTCTTGTTTGGCTGATCACCGGCAGGGGTGGCTTTGACTGAGTTTTAACCAGAAGGAAGGTGCAACCCGGCTGTCAGCCCCCAACACCCTGCACCGAGGGAACAGTCGCTGATGAGAGGAAAACCTACAGTATTCCCTAGAGATCTGGTTTGTTCAACGTAGGCAGACCTCCTTTTGCCAGTTACTGGCAGAGGTGGTTTTCTGACTAAGTTCTAACCAGAAGGAAGGGGCAACTTGGCTGTAAGCCCCCAACATCCTGCATTAAGGGAGGCAAGGGGAAAGAAGACCTATG
The DNA here is from genome assembly GCF_000710305.1 of Buceros rhinoceros silvestris. NCBI lineage: Eukaryota > Metazoa > Chordata > Aves > Bucerotiformes > Bucerotidae > Buceros > Buceros rhinoceros. The sequence continues at coordinate 1,960 of NW_010393647.1, read as the reverse complement.
GTGTTCCCTGGAGATCCAGTCTGTGCCCTGCTCCGCAGATGGGGAGAGCCAGAAGGTGGAGTGCAGCCCCCGGCAGACTGGTAAACTCAAGTCTCTTCCAGCCATCTCAGAGAAGGACTAAGTTACTGCAAGGAAGTTTCCTCCAAAGGAGTTCATTCTTGGACTGAAACCTCTGAGGTTAAGAACACTGCTCCTCCCTTCACACACCCCCCTACTCCCACCACCACCCTGGGTGAACCACGTGGTGGGGGTTGGTTTGTTAAACCAGGGATGTGGGATAAACGGGAGAGAATGTATATTTATATGTATATTCTTATTTATGTATTTATTAATATCTCTCTCCTTTCTCTCTCTTTTCTATCATCTTGTCCTGTTTAAATTTAAATGACTGATTTGTGATTCTAATTCCTTTGAGCATTAAACCGATTTTGTTCCACCCTTTTAATTTAAAACCTGTTTCTCTGGTTTTCTTTCCCTCAGCCC
>NW_010393647.1:0-1404 GCF_000710305.1 Buceros rhinoceros silvestris | reverse complement strand
TAAGCCTTTCAGAATCTTATCAGCCGAACTATTTCAAATATCTTTTATTTAGTTCTTGGGTGAGTTTACGTTCTCCCCGAGGCTATAGAAGTCTCAAACCTTTTGGAATTCTTTTTCTTTCTAATTTTAACCTGCTACACTTCATCTCAGTGCTTGACTCTCACTTCTAGTCATTGCCTCAGTTGGCTTTGGCTGCTGACAAGGGTCCAGGACCCTGTGAGGTTGTGTAGCTTATCAACATGGCCCCAGAAGAGCCACCCTCACTCTGACACATAACCTCATCTCTCTCTTGCAAGGATCCGTCTTGTCCCAGAGTGCAGCGACCTGGCTATTACCTTAAAGGTTTTCAGAACAGGTTTGAAAAACCACAAAGTATTTCTGCTGCAAAAGGCTCCAACAATTTCTTCCCAGGTACTATTTCTTAAAAGATGTGAAGAGCAAAAACACATTTCAGAGTTTCCTTGGCCAATGCCACCTGTTTTTATTATTCTTATTAGCAGAACATCTATTTCCTTCCTGTTGTGGGCAGCTGTTTGACGACTGACAATGCAGCAGCATTTGAAGATTGGCAATGACTATGTACTCTGGTTAAATTGCAGGCATTTTTGTGCATTCTGTCTAGTTTCAGTAGCTCCAGAGGAGTCTGTTGGAACACTCATTATATGTGCCCTTATTTTGGAGTTCACTGCACCTCTGTCACCAAGCCCAAGAGAACAGTCCTAAGAGATCCCTAAAAGTCCTAAGACATCCCAACTCACCCAGGAATTTCAAGAAACTTTTTGCATCTAGACATAGCAAAAATTGTTGATTGCAATCAAGGACTGAATAAGCCTTGATCTGATTGATGGGTCAGTATTTACTTCCAGGCCAGCCCCAGTTTCCCCTAGGGAAGTCTCAATTCAAGGGACATCTTGCAGGTGAGAAATTATTCTGAAGCTGTATTGCTATGTACTTCCCATGTTCCTGTCCTTATTGTGCTCATTACTGGTGACCTCCCCAGGGCCTTGCTACAGCCAGAGACCAGACTGTGGCACTGTCTGACTCTACAACCATTCCTGATGTCCTTATTTGATACGTTTCTCTTATTCAATAAGATAAAGACAACAAGCATCCACCAATATCTGACCAAAGCCTCTGTACGAGGCAGAGCCAAGGCCAGGGCAGAGGCCCGAGCAGGCCCCAGCAGCCAAGGATACACGGCATCTGTGAACTTCGGCCGCGGGTGTAAGAGGAGGGAGATGGACAAATTTCTCTGTCCTCCCTTCCCACCAGCACCGTGGGGGCCCTCTGGGGTTCCTGAAAGCGCCTCTCCCCGCTCTCAGGGAGGATGAGGATATCGATGGGAATGGCGGCAGCGACGCCTCCGCTCCGCCTCGACCGCTCACAGGATGGGGCCCTGGAGCC
>NW_010393646.1:15089-17514 GCF_000710305.1 Buceros rhinoceros silvestris | reverse complement strand
GCCGGGAGAGGAAAACCCCCTCGTCGCCTGTGCGGAGCCTGAGAACCGCCACTTTCCCCATTTATTAATTCGGTTTTTATTCCCATAGCCTTCTTCCGCCCCGCACTTTTAAAGCGCTGCTCTGGGCGTCGGAGCGGGCGGGGCGGTGCGGGAGGGGGCTGCGGCGCCGGCCGGGACAGGGCTCCCCAGGTTGCTCTCGAGAGGAATCGCTTGGCTGAAAGTGTTTTGACCCGCCGGAGTGAGTCATGCAGAAATAGATGCATAACTCCCCCTGAAAAAGAAACGATTCCTTAAAGGGAAGTGAGTCTTCCTGACTGTCTCCCCCCTCCCTTCCCTTTCCCTGAGACAAGGTGTGGATGAACACGTTTTTCCGAGGCTGGAGAAAGCTCCGCGTCATTCGCTTCTTCCCCAAACTGTGGCAACAGCTGATGAAGTTTCCTACTCTATGCAAAAGTCAAGCCTTCAGTGCCCGTTCTCGTGTCTCAGACGCTTGCTTGCTTTTTGCTTGTTGTGCCTTATAGTCACTGTGGCTTCAAGCAGCCAGAAGATAGAGAGAAATTTTATCTTCAGCATATAAAATAAAAGAACGTATACAGGAAATTCCCACAGAGAGAGGTGTCCAAGCTGATGTATCTCCAACTATGTGCCAAAACATGTTTCTTGCTGTAATGCCGTTTAAGAATCCGTATTTCTGGTTTCTAGATTACCACATGAAATCTAAAATAGTTTAATTTCTTGGCTTGTTTGCACAAGAGTGAAATCAAGTTATTTTTAATATTTAGCTTGTCTTCTGGTGTGCAGAAGGAAGCACTTTTTTTTGAGAAGCAAGTTGTGTCAGCAAGTTCTAATTTTGATAAGAAAACTGCTGACTTGGTTGACATCTAGTGTAAAATAGAACAAAAATGATATTGATGAATACTAGACTCTGCTCAATGAGCTTCTCATTTCCAGTTTTCTTAATGCTTTGCTGCTTTTAGTCATTCAGAAGACTTCTCTGAAGGTTGTGGTGTGCACTGTAGTTTGCAGCCTTATTGGGCATGTGAGCGCTACTATTCAGTCCCTTAGAGGTGCAGCCTACAGGAGCATGTTTTGAGCAGAAAGTTGAACTCCTATGCCTGTCATCAGGGCAGGGAAATCGCAAGTCCAGTTCCTTTGGAAATCAGTTATTGGAATCACAGTTGTATTTCCTCAAATGTATCTATTCAAATAATGCCTTTTTTTTAAAAAAAAAAAAAAATTACGTACTTGAGATGTAGAATCTCAAGCTGATACAAACTAATAGTTGGCACGGTAAGGATTTTTCTTTAATCCTGCCGGTGTGAAAAGCAATGAGCGAGTAGTCCAGACAGCAAACCAAAACCAGACGCTCTGTCCATTTAAGAAATAAAATTGGTGGAACACAAATTACAGTGCTGGAAAGCACTGATACATTTATATATAGGTGTTCACACAGGAAGATCTTAATTGTTTTTAATTTAAATATCAGTAGCCTGAATTGTAGAAGGCTCTGCTGAGTTGAAACCACTCAGGTAGTTTTATCACCCCAGACACTGCCTGCTGTGTTATTTTTTTAATTGCAGTTTTAATCCTTAAATGTTTTCCCTGAATCTGTGATATATTGCTTGAAGAAGAACAGATTTTACTCTTCTAGAAATCTGATTTTTCTAGTCTCTTGAAACTTTGTACAAGTCAGCGTAAAGCAGCAGGCAAAGATACAAATTGCCTGTTAGATTTTAAAATGGTCCATTAGTGTTATTTTCTTCACAAATTAGCTGTATCTGAAACCGACTGCCAAGCTGCATCTTTATTTCTTAAAAAGTCTTTTCTAATTTATTCAGAAAGGCTTGGAAGAGTTTTAGCAAGGGACCTGCCTGTTGCTCAGCAGTGGTTACTTGAGCAGTGAGCAGTCAGCGTGGCCCTGTGGCAAACCATGTTTGCAGAAATACCTCCTGTGCTCCTTTGCCTCAACTTTGTGTTTCCAGCACAGAGAAGAGCACTGTTGAGCTCTGAATCACTGATTCTTGTATGGTGAAGATGCAAAAGTTTCCGTGTTAAAACAGCAGCGTTAAGGTATTTCTGTTGCACAATGCCTGTGGCATATGTGTTGCTTATCATGTAATGCAACCCGGGACTTGTGGAGAGGGAGAGGAAAAGACATTTGTCGTTGCACTAAAAGCAAACACTGCTCTTGACAACAGATATAAATGATGTTCCTACCTAAAATGTTTTGTTATCATCTGTTTGCATGGGAAATGACTTCCCCACCTTTGAGTCTGTGTCCCAGAGCGGTGACGGGGACCTGGCTGGCTGGAGCATGGCTGTAGTGAGGTGTTGGGGCTGCAGGTTGTAACGGTGGGTAGGTTTTGAGGTGGGCCCCATGTTTTGTTGCTAAATGTATGTGCTTCTGAAACGGGAGGGGTGGGAG
>NW_010393646.1:13740-14974 GCF_000710305.1 Buceros rhinoceros silvestris | reverse complement strand
GGATGGTCTTCCAAAACGGGAGGGGTGGGAGGTGGGGTCCAGAGGAGGTTTGTCCTGGAGAGGGCCCTGACAGTGCGGGTGGCTTTCCAGAGCCAGCCAGGCTGGGAGGTGCGGGCAGCCCTGCAGCTGGGGGAGTGCTCCGAGCCAGCAGGCTTTTCGCCACCTCAGCGTCCATCAAATGCTGGTCACAAATGCTTCAAGCAGTAATTTCTGACTGGTCTAGCTGTGCAAAGGGCTCATTTGGAGATACAGCATGAACAGTTGCCATTTCTGTTGAATTTCTGGGCTCAGTCAAAGTTAAAAGTAAGCGAACATGGCTGTGGAGGTACAAAGCAGCAAAGACGTTCTTATGTTGCATATTTTCTCCCTTGAAAATACTTGTCCTTGAAGACACCCAAAGTTGGCAATCTGAGTTCTTCGTAGCATCTGGTTTAGAGACTGCACAAGGCCAGTCTCTGTTGGAAAATATTAATAATAAAAAAAATTAAGTGTTTTATTGGCTAGGCTTTTCTTTCTTGCCTTAGGTGGAGGGAATAATTAGACTGTGGAGATAGACCGCAGTGGTGGTTGTGACATTGCTTCAGTAGAGTTGGATAAGATCATTGCAACTTTGACTGTAAAATGCATTTCTAATTAAAACAAGGAAAAGTATAACAGTTGTAACCTTTATCATCAGCACTTGATGCTGTAAATTGCAGTGTAAAGGTGCAGTGGAATGACCACCGTTGTTATCTGAGCCAGGGAGGTTTTGTGCGAAACACATTTCTGTTGAGAATCTAAACTAACAGTTTATTTCTCAAAGTTTTCTTCACATTAGTGGCATATTCTGGAGAGTCATGATTTATGTCCAAGTTCTTTTCCCCTCACTGCTGCTTACTTAAGCAAAAGTGTCTCAGTCTCTTCATGGGAAAGTGTTTAGTTTGTCTGTTGAATTAGCACTATTGCATTGTGTAATCAAAAGCTGTATCTTTCCATTTGTTTAGAACTGCTAGTCTGAAATAGAAATTACTTGACATGTTGCTCAAGTGAATTTCTTTGTCATGAAGAGAAAGTATAGTTGCAATAAGGACATTTTTGTTTTAATTTATGTTGTCAGGTTTTTGTAGTTTTTGAGGGACCAGTTGCAAGGCAAGTAAGTTTGAAAGTGAAGAATATTTTTGTTTCTTCTTAATTTAAACATAGAGCATAGTTCTCTCCAGCACGAAACACAACTTGGCCAAACAGTTCAGTAGCA
>NW_010393646.1:10225-13603 GCF_000710305.1 Buceros rhinoceros silvestris | reverse complement strand
GTGGGAATGTTGTAGCTGTAGAGAATAAATCATCACTTAATCATCAAGGAATACGTGCTTGCAATCACATCCTGATGCCACGAGTAACTTTAGGTGGTTTAATAGAACCTCTTCTGGAGTATTTTCTTAAGGTGAATTCAGTTTTCAAAGTACAGATTATACTAGTTATGAGGAGACTAAATATGTAAAGTCACTGTTTCATCCCACATATCCTTTTTCTCCAGGAGCTAGAATTCCCTTTAGAATTTGTAGTAGAAGGACAAACATGCCAAGTCCACTGAAGAAACAGTAAATCTTGTGTTTGGTGATCCAAGTAATGTGGTTTCTTCATGTTCTCGGGGGGTGTGTGTGTGTGCCTGTGTTCCTTTTTTATATATTTTAATGATGTTGGTTCCACTGAGCACTGAGACTGCAGAAACTTGGGTACCTACTAATCACCTAAATATTTAGATTATTGACAAATTACACAGTTGACATATTTGATTATTCATTCTGTTTCTGCTTGAACCAAATTTACAGTATCCTACAGTATCTTTATAATTTTTTTTAATATACATTGCTACTTCTGTAATAGTGTACTAAATAATTACATGCTAATTTCCTTAATAGTTTAAGGCTAAACTGTGGACTTTACCTTGTCATATAACATTAATATTTATAGGACAATTCTGAAGAAACACCTTTATTTTAGTGGTTGGCTTACCAGCACTTAATAGTCTGCCCTTTGAAAGTATTCCAGGGTTTCTTCTTGAGCAAGTTGCAAATCTAATGATCCCCGGTGGATTTGCTTAGAAAATAGTCACGGGGAAAAAAAAAAAAAAGGCAGGGGTGGGGTGTCCTTTTTATTGAAGTACTGATTCTTGCAGTGTAAGTGCAGGAATGTTTTTAAGGCTGTCATATGCAGTAATTGTAACTAATACAGACAAACTGTAAGGCGAAAAAGAAAAATGCTAACAGGTTTCGCATGGAAGTGCCATTCCTCTGAGAATTAATTCTCTCTCTGTGGGTCTAAGTGTAATGCAGTGAGTGAGCCCATTAGGGGTTCTCGCTGAAGTCATCTGTGCAGAAAATGTATCTGATAGAATTGCTTTTGTAATTTTTGGAATTTTTTTCAAAAAAGAAGAAATGGATTGTTTACCTTTAGTTTTGTACTCCATGTGAAACTAATACTACAAAAGTTTCCTTAGGCTATCCTCATAAGCAGTTTTCTAATTCTGTTTTACATGACTGTAAAACAATCATACATATGTTAGAACAGGACCAGGTCCATAGGCTTAAAAAGTGAAGTTGCTCAGTCAAGCGTTTGATGTTAAAAACATCTTTAAAGATAAGTCATATATGACATATCATGGTGTCTTGTGTCAGGAGCAGGATAGACCTTTTGGGTGCTATTTAACAATTTGACGGACTGAGTTGTTCATGGCAGGGCACTACCTGTATCTCCTGTGAGGATTTTTAAGTTGCTTGCTCACAGAAAAGGGATCTTTGAAAAGTATGGGTTTTTTTTCTTTTCAGGGCTGCATGGCCTGTGTTTCTGTTTGGAGAATTTTACATGTCCACTAACTGGACGTAGGGCCAGATGTGAAGCTGTAGGGCAGCTTTTTCAAATGAACTGACTTATCAGGGTGGTAGCATCTGCTGACAACATGAAGCATGTTGCAGGCATGAAGGACAGTTATGCATCTTCAGGACAGCTCCAGTTCCAGCTCCAATTTCTCTTTCTTTTAAGCAAAGACTAGTCTAAGGAGAAACTGTTATTGGAGATTGTAACTGATGAGTTTCATTGATGGATTGATTAGCTGTCCAAAAATGGACTTTAACAATGCCAGGTGCTGTGTGTGACTGCTTCTGTTTAAACAGCTGGCTTTGCTAAACAACAGCTTGAGAAGAGACATGCTCTTTTCTAGATACGTATTTTTGAGAGAGACAGAGGGAGTAAGGCTATAAAAAGGCAGAAGCTGAGTAAACTTTCTCGCTTAGGCAGCTGATGTTATTTGTGTCCCGCTCTCAGCTGCACAGCCCTGGTGACAGTTTATAGCAGGGCCATCCAATCGGTGCGTTCAAGCAAGATCCAGCCTGTGCCATGACTCTTTCCACTCTCACTCTCAGGAAGACTTTTTGTGGTTTGATTGCTATCTGGGCACTAATAAACAGCTGTATCCTGATCTGTTCCCTGCTTGTCAGGAAGTTAGGCAGCTCTTGCTGGAGAAGTTGCTTTAGTCATGGCAGTGATGTCATTTACAAACAGTCAATTTAAATGTTTTTCTTCTCTGGGAACTAAGGAACGTGTCTTTGCTTTACGATAGAGTAACTTATTCAACAAACAGGGTCTCATCCAAGTTCACTGAAGCTGATGGAAAAACTCTTGGCTACTGCTGCTTGTTTCTGGTTTTGCTCAGCTATTAAAATCAGGAAAATTAAAATGCGTGGGCCTAGCACTGGCCAGTGCTGCACCCAGGACTGACGCCGGTGATTGATGAGTGCACATACAGGTCTTAATGAACTCTTGTTGACTGTATATTCAATACTAGAATTAAAGGAAAGTAAATCAAGAGCTGAGGCAGAATCATCTTTGAAATATTTTCTGAAATCAGTTGTGTAATAATAGTGGCAGTAACTGTTAATCTTTCTCTGAAAATGTGTGTATGTATATATGCATATAGAGAAAATTAGAGATCGAGTCTGTGGGTTTTTTTATATCTGCCTCTATTCAACAGTTAATCATTTCCATAGAAACATTTTAGGTGCTGTATCTATGTGACATCAGAAATGATGTGGTAACAGACAGGCAGTAAGCAGCAGCTCAGCAGGCTTGCCGGTTGACTCAGTACAAATGGAAGAGGGGAATGCCTGTTCACATCCCTGTGGGCTGTGAATTAAAGCATGAGAGAATTTCTTTCCGTGAGAAATCTTCAGTATTTTCATAACAATTTAAATTCTGAAATGTACAGTTGCTACAGCACTGTTCACACCTTCATAAATGGATTTAGATTGCTTATATTTAACAGTAAGGGGACTCTTGAATGATAACTCTCTTTCTAAATCTCGGAAAATTTTGTTTTGGATTCAGGTAGTAGAAAAGAAAAAAAAAAAAGAGGGGACCCCCCAAAAAAAAAAACCATTAGTGGCCTCCTGAGGGGTAGTGTCTTAGCAAGTGCCAGTCTATCATAAATTCTATATTATGAGAAATTTCAGAACAGCTCTTCCTTAATATGAGCATGTATTTCTGCTGACTCATCTTCTTTGTTCCTTCAAAACACGTGAGAATAGCGAGTACCCTCTTGGAGGCAATAGTTACTGTGGCTGAGGAAGTTGCAACAGTACCAGCTATTCAGAAGTAACTGAAGATGGGAAATTACACCTTCTGTTTCTTTCCCT
>NW_010393646.1:0-10102 GCF_000710305.1 Buceros rhinoceros silvestris | reverse complement strand
TAGCGAGCTTCTGAAAACTTTTTGCCTTTGCTAGTTCTGATCTTTGGCTTGGGACAGTGTTGGGAGTTTTGATACCAATAGTTATTGCTCTGTAACTTCTGCAAGGTCTACAAATAACCTGGAGGAGCACAGGAAGGATTATTCATGGACAGCCCATGCTTTGAGTTGTCCCTGATAACCATAAGTGCCAGTTGTGGTCATAAACTGTAACAGTTTAAATGCAGCAGCATTTTTTTTCCCCTGCAGTTTGAATAATTTTGAGGATCAGGTAGTACCTATGTACCTGTATTAGTTCTGTAATAACTATACTTATACCATCAAAAGACAGACTTCTGTTTACTTTGCTTTAATTTAATATGTCTGGTTTAAAGTGGAGAAGGTACAAGTCTGCTAATAGCTAGCTAAGAAGAATGATACTTTTTTGGAAACTACTTAAGTAATGTTTGTGCTGCTCTTTGTATTTTGCAGTAATACATGTATGTATTGAAGTGCAGTGATTAACAGGAGGTTTTTGATACAGAGGAAAAAAGACTAAACCTTCAGAAGAGGTCTGTACAGGAAGATCTGTTTCTTCAAAATCTGGCCTTTAAGATTTGTTTGAAGCGTTACATAGAATCAGCCACTCCTCCCAGTTTTGTATCATGAGCAAACTTGCTGAGGGTACACTCTATCCCTTCTTGCAGGTCATTGATGAATATGTTGATCAAGACTGGGCCCAGTACCAACACCTGCAGAACACTGCTAGCTACAGGTGTCCAGCTAGACTCCACACTGATGATCAAAATCCATCTCACTGTCCTTTCATCCTACCCATACTTCCTAAGCTTACCTATGAGGATGTTATGGGAGAAAGTGCCCAAAGCCTTGCTGAAATCAAGGTAGACGACATCCGCTGCTCTCCCCTCATTTACCCATCCAGTCAAGCCAGTGTAGAAGGCTATCAGATTGGTCAAGCATGATTTTGCCTTGGTGAATTCATGTTGACCGCTCCTGATAAGCTTCTTTTCCTCCACATGCTTGGCAATGACATCCAGAATGAGCTGTTCTATCACATTTCCAGGCTTGACTGACCTGTAGTTTTCTGGGTCTTTCTCCTTGCCCTTTTTGAAGACTGAAGTGATGTTGGCTTTCCTCTAGTCCTCAGGCACCTCTCCTGTCCTCCATGATGTTTCAAAAATGATGGAGAGTGGCTTAGTAGTAGCATCAGCCAGCTCCTTCAACACTCATAGGTGTGTTTCATTGGGGTGCATGGATTTGTGGGTGTCCAGTTTGCCTAAGTCATCTCTAACCTGATCTTCCTCAGCAAAGAGAAAGTGTTCCTTTCTCCAGACTTTCCCTTTTACCTCCAGGGACTGGGGTTCCTGAGAGCCAACATTAGAAGTAGAGACTGAAGCAAAGAAGGCATTCAGTAACTCCATCTTCTCTGTATCTTCAGTCACCAGGGCACCTACTTCATTCAGCAGTGGGCCCACATTTTCTCAAGTCTTCCTTTTGCTGCTGATTTACTTGAAGCTCCTCTTCTTGACCTTGACATCCCTTACTGGATTTAATTCCAAGTGGGCCTTAGCCTTTCTTGTTGCATCCCCACATACTCTGGCGATGTTCCTATATTGCTTCCAAGTGGCCAGTCCCTTTTTCCATATACTGTATACTTTCTTCTTCCAATCAAGTTTTTCCAGAAGCTACTTGCTCATCCATGTAGGCCTCCTGTCTGCTTCACTTGATTTCTTACTCATAGGAATTCACTGATCTTGAGCTTGGAGGAAGTGGTGGGTGCTTGAGTATTAACCAGCTCTTTTGGGCACCCCTACCTTCTGGAGTCCTAATCCATGGGACTCTTCCATGTAGGTCTAAGAAGAGGTCAAAGTTCCTCTTTATTGTCCTGCTTCTTCCACACAGGATCCTGGATTCCTCCATTTCATGTTCACTGCAGCTAGTGCTGCCTGCCCCCAATCTTCACATCCACAAACAGACCTTCTTTCTTTGTTAGTACAAGGTCCAGCAGGGCACATCTCCTTGTTGGCTTCTCCACCACCTGTGTCAGGAAGTTCTCATCAATACGCTGCAGGAATCTCCTGGGCTGTGTTGCCTTCCCAACAAATAATGTGATTGAAGTCTGCCTTGAGAAGCAGGGTCTGTGATTGTGATGCCACTTTCAGTAGAAGGCCTCGTCGATTTTTTTTCTCGTGAAGAGGTGGCCTGTACAAAACACCCACAACAGTGTCACCCGTCTTAGCCTGCCACTTAATTCTTACCCATAAACTCTTGACTTGTTCTTCATCCCCCCCCGGGCAGAGCTTGATACATTCCAGTTGCTCTCTTGCATGAAGAGCAACTCTACCAGTTTGCCTTGCTGGTCTGTCTTTCATAATGAGTATGTAGCCATCCGTGACGGCATTCCAGTCATGCGAGCTATCGCACCATATGTCTATAACTGCAATGAGATCATGGCCCTGTGACTGCACCCACATCTACAGTTCTTCCTGTTTATTCCCTATGCTGTGTGTGTTGGTGCTACATGGCGTTTCAGAGAGGGAAACGAGCATGCAGGTTTCCCTGGAGAGGTGCACGAGAATCTGGAGGGGTGCATTGGTTCTTAGAAATCCACCTCTCACACAAGAATCTGTACTGATTTAGAAAATAAGTATGTACTGTGTGTTTGGCAACCCATGACTGTTCTTACTATCTATTAATTCTAAATTAATATTCTATCTTAAAACTTAGCATATTCCAATCTTTTATGAGTTTTTCAAGCATATTTTGTCTCCCCCTCCGAGGATATTTTTTAACAGCAATCCGACCATGTTATTGAATTGCAAAGGATCCAATCTTACAAGGTGATGATGGCTATGGTTAATGCGACACTGAAACTAGTCTGCCTCTCTGGGAAATAGTAAGTTGTGGGATGAGAGCAGGCATGCAGCAAAGTGTTCTGTGTGGAACTGAAGTTGACTGTATAGTCTAAAGATCAGATTAAAAAAAAACCTCAGAACTTTCAGATATGAAGTGTTATCATTTATGCACCTTTCCCCCCTCCATTTCTTCATTCTTTCCTGAGAAAAGATGACCATGTTTGCTTTTAAGCACATTGCCAAGTTTCTAAAGAATCCTGGGGAAAATAAACGGATGTCGGATGATTCTCTTTTCCCTCTCTGTGCCAAATTGACTAGATTTACTTGTTGGCTTACTACTTTCTTTGACCATATGTACAGCATTATAAACTGTCACTGGGTAGATGTGTGTGTTTAAAGTTTGTGCTCTTCATGCTGTGTATGTAGGATCTGCTTTGTTTGCTGCTGGATTACATTAACCAAGTATTTGTATATAAGTATAAATTATAATCATCATTACATTGCATATGATGGGTTTCTCCCATCTCCAGCTGTTCAGAGTATGCAGATTTTCAAAAGTTTTGTTTCATGTAGAATCTTAAGTTTAGGCTTTATATGGAAAAAATCAGTTTTTCTGTTGAGGAGTATAATATTGCCTTCTTGACTGATAAGTGGGAGATTATGTTTTGAAAAAATCTGGAGTTTGAAAATGGTCTTTGATATTTCAACTTTTTAGTTGGCTTAACAGTACTTTGATTTTTGAACATGTGGTCTGAATCCATCTAAAAAGCAATGGGAAGTTGCTGTTGGCAGCATTGGTGACCCTCTAGTTATCTGCAGAGTTTCAGCATTGCTTGGGAGCATATGAAGAATTGGTTTTGGTAAAGTCATCAACACTGTGTAGGAAGAGAACCAGTTATCATGACCATATTGTGTATTGGGGCTGTATAGTATTGCGTAGCCCAATGATCCGTTTCAGGTTTTTGAATGCTTTCCTCACTCTTGTGGGCTTAAACCTCATGCTGGATTCTCTTTAAAAGCCCTTTCAGAGTTTTGCAATTAATTGGGAACTCAGACTGTTAAGTGATTCAGTTTTATTGGAGAAACAGCAACTGTAAACCTGTAAATAAGGTATTTTCCAACAGGCTTTTGTATCAACTATTTTTTTTATCTCAGTAAGTTTCATCTTGTTCAGAAGATACTGTATTTTACATTTTCCAGGATATCTTGAACAAATATAATTATTCTGTTAGAGAAATTACAGGTTAGTTGTATAGCAACATTGTATTCCTAAATAGTATTTAAAATTTTATTATTCTAAAATTAACCAGTTTTATAATGAAGTTCTGAGAAACTGTAAATCTCGAATCCCAGGTATGGATCATGCCTTTACATACTGTAAGCTGACCTGCACACAACTCAACCTGCAGTTATCCTTTTATTTGCTAACTCAGATGCATTGTGCTCAAAATGGTTATCAGGGCAATGGTATTAAAATGGCACGTTGTCCAAATCGAGCTGGTGACATGCTGAAAATTACCCACAGGAGCTTCTGGTGTGCAAGCGGCTATGCTGAGGGCAGAGCTGAACACTGATTTTTGTTCCAGACACAGAAATATTCCTCTTCTAGGGGAGCCGCGTGGATGGGAAGAAAACTACAAATTACTTTGTTTCCAAGTCAGACTACTGTAAAAGACTCAGACCGTGGATTTTGCTGGTGGTGTACATGCTTTAGGTGAGGTGCATAAGGAGAAAAAATAATTTCTTGAAGACCATTCCTTTAATTCACCTTCTTATTACTGGCTGACTACTGAAGTTGGAAGGAGGAAGTTGGCATGGCCAAGTCAGGACTCGTAAATTTGAGATGATTATACATGGGGTAGGTTGCCTGCCTTGGAGATAAACAGGCATATTTAAAACTTTAATCCAATAACAAACAAGCTTTTCTCCCCTTTTATTTTCTTTCCCCCCTTTTATTTTTTTTAAACAGTTGATTTGTGGAATCAATAAGTAGTATAAATGCAATCAGAAGCCTGCAGTTAGTTGGTGCTGTTTACTGTCACTCTGACAGCTGCTTCTCACTTCAGCTTACGTTTGAACATTCCTCATTACTGTGCTCTTGAAGTTGATGGACAGGAGGAGTCCAGACTGAAAAAAATCCATTTCATCCATCTTGTCTTCCAGCAATCTGCCCAGCCTGTGCCTTAGATTAAGGTCATGCCAAAGTTACTACCTGATCTTTCTTTGACGATGTGTATGTAAATTTTATTATTATTATTTTTAAATCTACGGAGGTACTGCTTGCATTTTCCATCTTTTTCCATGGTATCTAGCAGCTTGTTTATTTGGTTGCTAGAAACTTTTGGTGACTTATTTTGCAATTACAAGTATTTTTGCTCATTCAGTGCTGAGGTGGGTGCACAGTTGAGCAGTTCTGGGTCAGATGTAATCTACACATGGGAAAGTAGACTGTGTTTTATGTGGTCACTAGAACGTGGATAAAACTATTTCAGGAACCAAGCATAATTTGTTTACTATTATAAGCCACTAGTTTTAAAGATACAGATAGGTTTTGATGACATGATGTGGTTCCACGCACAGATGTCCTACAGCTCCCTCCTAGTCCCAAAAAGTCCATGGTATTTGAATCCAAGGAGTAAATATCAGCTCCTGTGTGGCTGTGAGCAATATCCTCAGTTTTGGCTGCCCTGAAGCTACTGCACTAGTGCCCGCAACCCCTGGTGGAAATTATGTAGTCATCTCTCTCAGTGTTTATTCAAGATAAATAAGAACCATGTGGGTGTGTGAGGAATGACTGAAGTTCTTTGCATACATCTTTGCCAAGGTACAAGGAGAGAGGTCACTGCTACTTAAAGCAGCCCTGCCATGGCAATTCATGGCTGAAACCTTGCCAGGCAATTCACTGAAGACAAAGGCTCTGGTTTGTAGTTCTTATTTCCGGAAATAAATATTTATGATGCAGTCAGATCCCTGATGGTAGCAGCACAAAAGACTATGTGTGAGATGTTTTTATAAACCTTCACTCGATTTCCTGATATAGTGTGTGTGCTCTGTATGTATTGTTGCCTTTCACAACTTGAGTGGTAAAGGGTTTCCTAATCTGCATGTAAAAATGAATTCTCTTTGGCACTGGATATACTTTTTTTTGGCCAAACACGTGCTCTCAGGCTTGTTTTCAAAACTGAACAACTGTTTTGTGAATGTAACTATCGGAAAGCTGTCTGGAATAATTGCACTCTAGTAAACTCAACACCCTCGTAGCTGGCATGAAGCTCTTTGGAGATTTTTTTTCATGCCTTCCTGTTGAACTTCAGTATAGGGTTTGCATTTCCTCTTTACACAAACTGACTTTACTTGTGGAAATAAATGCCAAACCTCATAATCCCCTCCAGTGACTGCCAAGATGCCTCTGGCAGGCTGCATGTGGGGGGAGCCCAGCCCTTCCGGGCAGCCCATACTCTGGAGTCCCAGTGCCCTGCAAGTGTGGGGGACTGTGACTGCTTGCTGTGTTCTTGTTTCATGTATGTTTGCATTTTGAAGATGCCATTACTGTTTGTTGGAAAATATTACTAAGAGTGTGTATTCATTCCCTTGTGTGAGGGAAATAGACATAAGAAACTGGGTAAGTCGAGTCTACATGTAAGATCATACAGCAGAGCCCCTTAGGGTAGACACCTAGGTGGAGGGCAGGGCAGGATTTGTGCCAAAGAAGATGGCAAACAATTCATTGTGGGTTTTTTGCAAAGGCCAAGAATTTTGTGGCTCACTCACTGGGGAGTACTGGGCCATGGTGGTGATTTGGGGTCTGAGTAATTGTAGGCAGCTTGCTGTTGTTACTCCTAGGTCGTCTTTGCACAGCTGGAGCCCTGTAGCAGGCACAGCAATGTGCTCGGGACTCTGGGCTGGTCACTCAGCCTCTCAGTGCGACATCTGTGTGCGATTGAGCCTGCGGTGAGGGCTCTATTGCTGCACTGAACCACTGCACTGGCAGGGCTCTTCATGGGACTAGACCTGGTCCGCACAGCAGGGGCACTGCAGGTGGCTGCGGCCAAAATATGAGCACATCCTGAAATGGGAATGGCACTTGGATAAACTTACTTCCCTGGGATCCGTGTTTACACATTGACACTCCTTGAGTTCGTGAAAGTCACTTTGGATTTGTGTAACTAGACACAAATGGGACAAGTGTTCTAAGAAGCTGTAGTACCTAAATGTAGCAAACAAGGAATAGATTTTTCCGAGTGAATAAAGTTAAAGGTTAAAAAGAAATTAGCAGAAGTGCTTGGTAGTCAGAAGCATTCTCTTCGCTCACTTCCACCAGAAGAAACAAATATCTCC
Organism: Buceros rhinoceros silvestris; assembly: GCF_000710305.1. Taxonomy (NCBI): domain Eukaryota; kingdom Metazoa; phylum Chordata; class Aves; order Bucerotiformes; family Bucerotidae; genus Buceros; species Buceros rhinoceros. The sequence goes on along the minus strand of NW_010393646.1, from coordinate 2,912 downwards.
CATGTTACGCTTGGTGGAGCTCTGCCAGTGAAACTGATGCAAGTTGTCACATCTAAATAAAGTGACAGGAGCATGTGGGAATTACATTAATATTTATGTCTTACTGGCTAGAAGAGAATGGTGCTGCTTTCTTCATTCAGTTAATATTACCCTCTATAATGTGCCAAGGTAGCTATAATTTAATGCACTTTGCATTGTCTGTCCATATGCACTTTAGACGGAATAAAAGCACGTTTCTCTGCTCTTTGGTCAGACGTAGATTGCTTACGCCACCCCCCAAAAAAACCCAAACAAACCTGAACACCCCTGCTCCCCTCCCTACCCTCTGCCACCCCAAAAAAGACCCAAACAACAAAACCTAAGTGATCTATAAAGAAACTCTTCATTCTAAATGCTATAATTACAGTGCTGTACCTAGAAATTATTTAGGTACCATGTGTACCTAAAATTCTGCGGTGTGGAGAGATGAAATAAAGCCTTTTAAACCTCTTCATCTGTAATTTTAAAATACTGACTACTAGCAAGTATGTTAAAAAGAAAATAATTCCCATGTGAGTGATACCTTTATAAAAATAGCTTCCTGTTGTTCTGTGATGGTTTGCAAACCTCGCTCAGGCAGTCTGCTTAGATTGCTTTGTTGGCTGTCAGTGTAGTGCAGTTTCATGCCAATATAAACTGCATTGGTTGTCTGCTCAATTTCACTTTGTACAGCTCAGGTTGAAAGTCCTTATGATTCGGCACATCATTCTCTTTTCCTCCTATAGCACAAGTGACATATAAGGCTCCATAGTGAATCTAGAAATACATGAACAATGTGTATGTAAAATTACTGTGGGTTCCATTAAAAGAGTAACGATATCCCATAGCAACAGTAGTTTAATTTTTGCTTGCCAAACTGTACTTGTATGTTGATTTAATACTTTTTTTTTACTTAGTGACTATGGGAGAAATCTGATGCGGCCCGCATTTTGTCATTTACATCGTGTTGTCAAGTAAAGATTTTTTAAATCCTTGCTGTTAGCTTTCCTCAGGAAGGGATAGGTGTGAAATATGTCTGTCCCAAACCAAATTCCATGGTTATAGTCAGTGCTTGACTAGTCACCAGGAAACTTTTGAATAATGGATTTACTTGGAATAGTGATGCAGTCTGGTATGATAAGTTTTTTCCAGTTCTCTCTAATTGGACGATGCAGTGCTTGAAAAAAAAAAATATCCTAACTTAATCTGTTTCATAGAGAAAAATCCTGTTCTCTGTGTTCAGTTCTGGTTTAGTCATAGTCTAGGATATCATGTTCTTTATTCATTCTGTGGTGACTCCTGTAGAATGACTTTAGCTCTCGTGACCTTTAGGATAAATGATTTTGAAGGTATTGACCCATTATTTGCTGTGTTTATGTCTGTGGGTCAGTGCATCTGTGAACACGTTGCGCTGGATTCCTCTGTGGAGGTCCTCCTGCCCTTCTGAGATGTACTCGTGGAATTTTCTTCTGATTTTTGCCTACAAAGGACTATTAGTACTTAATTGGGAAAAAGATGAAGTAATTATTCTTCTAAAACTGTTTTCCCCAATTTTTTTGCTGTTTTAGTTGACTGAAGCATTTAAAGTATTTCCAGATTCTTCTTTGCTGTGTGTTGTATTGTAGGAGTGTCAGTCTGTCTCAGTAGAGCTGACAGTTAAAATCTTCACTAGAACTGTTGAGGAAAAGGAGGAAAAAAAAAAAAAAAAGGCTGAGGCAGGTTGTGGGAGAAATCTACAAAATTGTGCATGGTGGGGAGGGCAGGTAGAGATGTTGTCTGTAATTGAAGAACTTGCGCGGTGTCAGTTAAAAACTGCAGGAGTCCTGCTTAAGGCAAAGAAGATGTTTTTTGTGGAGTAGTTATGGGGCATAGGATGCCACTGCTGCTTAAAGATTACATCACTTCATGGAGTACCTAGGTAAAAGCAAGTTCATGAAGTGGACCAAGTGTTTGGAAAATATAGAAACCCCATGTAGGGGTTTCCTGACCATGTAAGTCAGGGAACCCTGTCAACTGAGACTGGCAGGAAAGCGGCATACATGCTTGTCTTATCCTTGCTCTTTCTCATGTAGGCTGTTACACCTGCTGTTGAGGACGGACTAGCCCGACAGAAGTCTGACATGGAAGAAGTGTTTTGGGAAGTGAATGGTTGACTAGGACTAATCTAAGCCTTATTTCAGTGGAAAAAAATATCAGTGGCTTCTGAGACTTGACTGCATAGTTTGCTTGCTGTGACTAATTTAGAAAGATTTGAATTTCATTAGAACAGGTGGGTTTTTTTATAGAATCATAGAATCATCCGGTTGAAAGAGAGCTTTAAGATCATAGAGTCTAACCTTTCCTCCTGCACTGCCAGGGTCCCTAAACCATGTCCCTCAGCATCACATCCACATGGCTTTTAAACACCTCCAGGGATGGGGACTTCATCACCTCCTTGGGTAGCCCAGTCCAATGCTTAATGACCCTCTCTGTAAATAACCCAGATTTCCCCTGACACAACTTAAGGCCATTTCTTCTCGTCCTGTCATTTGTAACATGGGAGAAGAGACTGACCCCCACCTCATCACAACCTCCTTTCAGGTAGTTGTAGAGAGTGATAAGGTCTCCCCTGAGCCTCCTCTTCTCCAGACTAAACAATCCCAGTTCCTTCAGCTGCTCCTCATAAGACAAGTTCTCTAAATACTTCACTAGTTTTGTTGCCCTTCTCTGAACCTGCTCCAGCACCTGAACGTCCTTCTTGAAGTGAGGGGCCCAAAACTGGACACAGGACTCAAGGTGTGGCCTCAGCAGTGCCGAGTACAGGGGGACAATCACTTCCCTCATCTTGCTGGCCACGCTATTGCTGATACAGACCAGGAAGCCATTAGGTTTCTTGGCCACCTGGGCACACTGCT